>NW_024733257.1:0-10894 GCF_018991925.1 Homarus americanus
TATATTTCGTAGTACTGGGGATATAGTTCGTAGTATTGGGGATATATTTCGTATTACTGGGCATATATTTCGTATTACTGGGTATATATTTCGTAGTACTGGGGATACATTTCGTATTACTGGGGATATATTTCGTACACTAAGAATATATTTCGCATACTAAGAATATGTCCCCTGTTCATAACACACAAAAGGAATAAAATAAAAAATAACTTAGAAATTATAAGGGAAACAATTAATACTTTACAACAGCAAGAATGTTGAGTGTGAGTCAACAACCATCTGAGACCATCTGGTGCAAACAACCAACATTAAACAAGTCAGAACCATCTTAGGGTTAATGGCTCATTAAAAATATGTAATTAAGGTGATTAATTAAGGCATCATTTAGTAATATAATTAACATGGGAAGTGGAGATGTAAATTGTAAAGGTCATATAACAGTGGTTTGTGTTATGTATGTATGTACAGTATGTATGTATGTATGTATGTATGTATGTATGTATGTTATTGTTATGATAGGCATAATTGAGTAGGGTAGTGTATATTTGTGTGACAGTGTAGTGTGGCAGTGTAGTGTGACAGCGTAGGGTGGCAGTGTAGTGTGACAGTGTAGTGTGGCAGTGTAGTGTGACAGTGTAGTGTGACAGTGTAGAATGACAGCGTAGTGTGGCAGCGTAGTGTGGCAGCGTAGTGTGACAGTGTACTGTGACAGTGTAGTGTGGCAGTGTAGTGTGGCAGTGTAGTGTGACAGTGTAGTGTGACAATGTAGTGTCACTGTAGTGTGGCAGTGTAGTGTGATAGTATAGTGTGGCAGTGTAGTGTAGCAGTGTAGTGTGACAGTGTAGTGTGTCAGTGTAGTGTCACTGTAATGTGGCAGTGTAGTGTGACAGTGTAGTGTGACAGCGTAGTGTGACAGTGTAGTGTGGTAGTGTAGTGTGACAGTGTAGTGTGACAGTGTAGTGTGACAGTGTAGTGTGGCAGTGTAGTGGGACAGTGTAGTGACAGTGTAGTGTGACACTGTAGTGTGGCAGTGTAGTGTGACAGCGTTGTGTGACAGTGTAGTGTGACAGTGTAGTGTCACTGTAGTGTGGCAGTGTAGCGTGGCAGTGTAGCGTGACAGTGTAGTGTGACTGTAGTGTGACAGTGTAGTGTGACAGTGTAGTGTGACAGTGTAGTGTGACAGTGTAGTGTGACAGTGTAGTGTGGCAGTGTAGTGTGACAGTGTAGTGTGACTGTCGTGTGACAGTGTAGTGTGGCAGTGTAGTGTGACAGTGTAGTGTGGCAGTGTGGTGTGACAGTGTGGTGTGACAGTATGGCAGTGTAGTGTGGCAGTGTAGTGTGGCAGTGTAGTGTGGCAGTGTAGTGTGGCAGTGTAGTGTGACTGTAGTGTGACAGTGTAGTGTGACTGTAGTGTGGCAGTAGGGTGTGTCATAGGAGGGAAGATCAGCTAAAACTAATGGCCCATCACTTTTTTGGTAGATTTTAGTGTAGATAAACAGAAAATAATTTCAGTTTCAATATTTTGCAACCTTTTGCTAGGTAAATTTTAGCGTGAAATTTATCGAAAATCTAACGTACAGCTGCATTAGTGCATTACAATTAAATAGTGAACATTGCTTTCTGACTTCATTCTTTAACAACCCAACTAACAATATTTTTTTCTGTTTCAGATTCTGATGAATTTATAAGTTGGTAATATTTGCGATGGCTGCTTGTGTCAGGACGAGGAACCAAAAATCCAGCCATCTCAGTCACTATCTTGGGTCTGGGAGAGAGCTCCTGAAGTCGGAGTTGCCTACATTGAGAGATGCTTTGAGATAACAGGTTTAATCAGGCAACCAGTGAAAAGAACCAAAGAACTTACACAAACAAAGACATTGCCAGTGATATGACCAAAGCTGTCTTGGCACAGTACACTCTGGCCAACGCTCTGCCCAAGCCTCCAGTCAACAAAGTCAGAAGAAGATTAGTGAGAGACTTCAGCCAGTTGGGGAAAGGCAAGAGATATCTCTCTCTGGGAGAGGAAAAAACTCTGCAGTTATGACAGCTTACAAGCAACTGACCAGTTATTTGACATAATTACTTGCAAGTGCCCAATTGTTCTCTGTCCTGAGCTTGATGCCGCGATCGTGACCGTAACCGAGGCCCACATCTCCTGTATTTGCAAGCGTGAACTGAAGATTCCTGTGATCGAACTGGCATTTGTCAAAGCACAGAGAGAGAAGACTTGCAGTATAGGGGCTCTCATGATTTCTAGCCAAGATATTCCGGAGTCCAAGAGACAGGAGGCTGCCACAGAGAGACAGAAGAGGAGAAGAGTTGCCGAGGAAAAGAGACTTGAGAAGGCCCAGGGTGAGGTAAAAAGGCCGATGATTGGAGTCAAGCTGATTCAGAGTTTAATGACTTCCCCATGGCTGATCCGAGTGCTGACCAGGAGAATGGTGACTTTGTCCCTAACCCAGAAAATAATGATCCCAAACCTTCCAGGCATAAGATTCGAAATAGGAAAGATATCCCGAGCATAGCTCTGGCCAGCATGCGACACCACACTGGTCTCAGAGAAACTGCAGAGATAGCAACAGCTGCCTGGATTGACGGTGGTTTGATAACACCTGATGATGTTCACCTGGTGATAGATCATAACAAAGTAAGGAGAGCTCAGGAGAAACTTGTCAGTAACCTAGAAGAGGAGTTTGATAAGGGGATAAGAGAAAAGGGAATCAATTGTTTGTTCTTTGATGGGAGAAGGGATGACACTAAAGTGTTCATTAAAGTTGGAGATTCTGACAAGTTGTTCCCTGCCATGGTGAAGGAGGAACACTACTCCTGCTGCAGTGAACCAGGAGGGAAGTATTTGTGGCATTTCACTCCAGAGAAAGATGACATCAGGAAACCAGCTGAGAAAGTGGCAGACAACATTGTGAACTGGCTCAGAGAGAGGAACGTAGACCAGACCCTGCAGGCCATTGGAGGGGACAGCACCAACACGAACACAGGGTGGCAAGGGGGGGTCATACAGTGGATAGAGCGGAAGATTGGGAGGAAGCTGGTCTGGATTGTTTGTGACCTCCACACCAACGAGTTGCCACTCAGACATCTGATCCAGGAGCTGGATGGCAAGACTCTTTCAAACAACAGATGGTCTGGTCCTCTTGGCAAGATGCTGGACTCTGCCACTGAGTTAGAAATATATCCGAGCTTTGAAAAAATCACAGTTGGCCCTCCACTCGTTGAGCTTGCACATACTGTCATTGACGACCTGAGCACTGACCAGTACTATGGTTACATGATTTGCAGTGCCATCAAAACTGGGGTCATGCCTGATAGACTTGCTTACCTGCAGATAGGTCCAGTCTCACATTCTAGGTGGCTCACAACGGCTCTCAGGTTCAGACCAATGCCCATCATAAATCCAGGGGAACCAGCTTCACAACCTGAGACTTATTGTCCAATTCATCGTGAGTGTCTACTTGCCAAATTGGTTCAACACTCAAGGTCAAGCCATTGTTCTCCGAAGGTCCGAAGCATGTTCTCTCCAGCTTGAGCCCTGAGGAGTCAGCCATGAAGGTTGTTCAGATTGTGGAGCAGACTGTGAGATCTTCCTGGTATGCTCATCCTGAGGCAGTTCTGCAGACAATGCTCTGCAGTAAGGATGAGGAGGAGAGAAGAGTGGCAGTCAAAAAGATCTTGGATATGAGACTTATGAGAGGATCTGGGCATGACGAATCAGTTGATGACGATTCCTTCAGGGTCAGGAAGACTCCTGAAGTCAATCTAGGTGCCAAGACCCTCACTGATCTCATAGATCTGGATAACATCCAGGCTGGCAGTGAGCCCCCTCTTACCTGCAGCCTCACCAATGTTCAAGTCAGAGCTTTCCTGGACAACCCCATGCATGTCCCTGCCTGGCCCTCGCACACCCAGAGTATAGAGCGTTGTGTACAGCAAGTGAGCGAGGCCAGCAGTCACGTGTACAGCCAGGAGAGGAGGGAAGGCAACATCTGAGCTCAGGTGGTCAGCAGGGAGGGGATGAGTAGAAACAGAAGCAAGAAAGACATGTTCTCTATGGTGTGCAGCAACACCGGGTCGTAGTAGTAAAACCGGTTTTTGTATTTAATGATTTTGTTTTCTAAAGGAATATTAAATTTAATAAATGTGTCAAGATCATTCGCTTCACTATTCTGGATCATTTTCATCCTAATAAATTAACCTGATACATTTACTTTACTTTAAATAAGCTATTTAGTGGTGTTGGTAAAAGGGTGGGAATACTGAATTTTCTAAGATTTCAAGTTAAAATTTACCTAGCAAAAAATGAAAACTTTTCAAATCTGAAGATATCACATGATTCTGCACATAGAACTACATCATTAATACCATGTGCCGATTTTTCAAACTCAAAAAAAAAAAATTCGCCTCCATATGGCAGTGTAGTGTGACAGTGTAGTGTGGCAGTGTAATGTGACAGTGTAGTGTGACAGTGTAGTGTGACTGTAGTGTGGCAGTGTAATGTGACAGTTTAGTGTGACAGTGTAGTGTGAGAGTAGTGTGAGAGTGTAGTGTGACAGTGTAATGGGGCAGCGTAGTGGCACAGTGTAGTGTGGCAGTGTAGTGTGACAGTGTAGTGTGGCAGTGTCGTGTGACAGTGTAGTGTGACAGTGTAGTGTGACAGTGTAGTCAGTGAGGCGGTAGAAGGTGTATGTTATCGCCAGCTCATCACCGAATGTAATTTAGCCAATGATAATATCTTAACTTTTGGATGTGTGTGTGTGTGTGTGTGTGTGTGTGTGTGTGTGTGTGTGTGTGTGTTGTTTGTAAATACAATCTCTCTCCCTCCTCCCTCTGTCTCTCTCTCCCTCCCTCTGTCTCTCTCTCCTCCTCAGCCTCTCTCTCTGTCTCTGTCTCTCTTTCTCCCTCTCTCCTCTCCCTCTCCCCACTCTCTCCTCCTCTCCCCCCTCTTCTGCCCCCCTCACCTCTTTCTCTGTCTCTCTCTCTCTCTCTGTCTGTCTGTCTGTCTGTCTGTCTGTCTCTCTCTGTCTCCCTCCTCTCTCTCTCTCCCCCTCCCTCTCTCCTCTTTCTCTCTCTCTCTCCCTCTCCCTCTCACCTCTCTCTCTCTCTGAATCCTCCTCTTGCCTCTCTCCCTCCTCTCTGTCTCTCTGTCTCTGCCCCCTCTCTCACCCCTCACCCTCTCTCTCTCTCCCTCCCTTTCAGTCTCCTCCCCTCTCCCTCCCCCCCCTCTCTTCTGTCTGCCCGTCTGTCTGTCTGTCTGTCTGTCTGTGTCTCTCTCTCTCTCTCTCTGTCTCCCTCCTTTCTCTCCCTCTCCCCCTCGCTCTTTTCTCTCCCTCCTCTCTCTCTCTCTGTCTCTGTCTCTCATTCTCTGTCTCTCTCTCTCTCTCTCTCTCCTGTCTCTCTCTGTCTCTCTCCTCTCTCCCTCCCTCCCTCTCTCCCTCTCTTCCTCTCTCTCTCTCTCTCTCTCTCTCTCTCTCTCTCTCTCATCCCATATCAACACCTACGATAACAGATAACATTAGTGCTATCTTTTCACACAACTGAGAGACTTTTTACCAAGATATCCAAGACTGGGACAATATGTGGAAAATAATATAGGTATATACATTATTATATCCATTTAGGATTTATATACATATACATAAATAGTAAATATGTATAAGATTTTTTATTAGATATTTATAATTTGTTCCATTTAGTATTGTATTTTTTTCTATGATTTAGTTATTATTTATTAACAATTTATCTCTAGAGAAGTTATTATTTATTTATTTTTTTTATTTATTTATATAGATAATTTCATTCAGTAAAGTTTTAATATAATTTCTCTTGTTGATAATAAGTTATTTTTTTTATTTCACAATGTTAATAACCAGAGACGTCAGGTTTATTTTATTTGTTTATTTTAGTTTTTTTTGTTAATATGATTTTTATTTCAATTAAATCTCCGTATTTTTTATTTTATTTTTGTCAACAAATTAGGATTATTTTTTGGAATAGATTTTCATTACCTTGCCCCCTCCCCCCCCCACTCCCTCCCCCCCCACCCATCCTTCACGTTATTATCCCCCTCTCTTTCCCCCCTCTCTTTCCTCCCTCTCTTTTTCTTACTCTCTCACCTTCTTCTTCTTAGTCTTCTTCCCTCTTCCTCTCCTCTCTTCTTCTCTTCTCTCCATCCACCTTCCTCTCCCACCTCTCCTTTACAATTCCACTTTCCTCCTCTCTCTTCTCCCTCTCACCCACCCTTCTCCTCCTCTTCCACCTCCCCACCACTCCCCGCCCCTCCCCTCCCCACCACTCCCCTCCCCACCACTCCCCGCCCCTCCCCACCCCTCCCCACCCCTCCCCACCCTCAACCCCCACACCTCAAAAGTTAAATCTTCCTCACCCAAACGACTGAGCGTCTGGTAATCTGGGAGTTATTCAGCTCGGGACGGTACAGGGTCGCCGCTACAGGTATCATCAGTAATAAAAGTTGTTTATCTATATTCCACAGGTAAATGGGATTAAGTTTTGGTACAGGAGGCAACAGATATGTGGATTAGTGTGAGTTGACTCACTGACTGACTGACTAACTGACTAACTGACTGGCTGGCTGGCTGACTAACTAACACCCTAAGAGGACTATTTTAAGCTACTCTCACTGATGCAGCTTTGGTTTAATTCTCAGCCAAGCTACTTGTTGAGAGAGAGAGAGAGAGAGAGAGAGAGAGAGAGAGAGAGAGAGAGAGTCCCCACTATTGGTCAGTTCATTCACCAATCAAATCACTTCGTAAATAATTTCAAACACTGACGCAACATCTCTGCTGGTCAGTTGATCCACTAATCAAAACACACAATAAATATGTATAGAGAAGCACCGGTTTCTCATTGGTAATTCACTTCTCAAACACTCCACGTCATGAATATACAATTACGATTCTCTGTCTCCTATTGGTCAAATCAATGAAGACAATAACACATGTTGAATAGAGATAAACACAGCCTCCGTCTCCCATTGGTCAATTTATTTACCAACCTTAGGAGTCGTGTTCCTATTGGTCAGTTTATTTAACCAAGAAAACACGTGATAAATATCCAAGCCCAGGGATCGAGTTCCTATTGGTCACTTTTTAACCAATAAAAACACAAAGTAAATACCCAACCACCTATATCGGTCTCCTATTGGTTAATTCATTTACCAAAGAAAACACGTCATACACCCAAACAGAGATATCATTCTATTGGTCAGCTCATTAACCAATCCAAACAGTCGATAAGTAAACACCAGGGAAGTGAATTGGGTGGAGGGGCGTGGAAGGGCGTGGAGGGGCGTGAAGAGGCGGGTGTCTGTATCGGTGGCAACCCCTCACAGCACCTCATAGCACCTCACTGCGCCCCTCAGCACCTCACAGCACACCACAGCACTACCCAGCACCTCACATCGCTCCTCAGCACCTCGCATCACCTCCCAGCACCTCACAGCACCTCCCAGCACCTCACAGCGCTCCTCAGCACCTCGCATCACCACCCAGCACCTCACAGCACCTCACAGCGCCCCTCAGCACCTCACAGCACATCACCAGCATCCTCACAATCCCTCACAACACCTCCCAGCACCCCACAGCACCTCCCAGCACCTCCCAGCACCTCCCCTGCCTTTTGTTACGGACAGGTGAATATTGTATGACTCAATTACCGGATCAAATACGCAGTAAGCTAGTGGAGGTTAGGTGAATGTACTCTACTGTACTCTGACTGCCAATTCCGAGTACCTGGAAATGTTGGTTTGTACTCTAGGTGTTATGGATGCTTGATGTTGTACTCTGGGTGTTATGGATGCTTGATGTTGTACTCTGGGTGTTATGGATGCTTGATGTTGTACTCTGGGTGTTTTGAGTATCTGATGTTGTATTCTAGGTGTTGTGGATGACGTTGTACTCTGGGTGTTTTGAGTGCCTCATATTGTACTCTGGGTGTTTTGGATGTCGGTTGTAGCATCTTGTGGATGTTTTAATTGTACTCTGTGTGCTTTGAGTTCGTGATATTGTACACTAGGTGTTGTGAGTGCCTGATATTGTACTCTAGGTGTTGTGGATGCGTGTTGTAGCGTCCTGGAAATAATTTAATTGTACCCTGGGTGGTGTGTGTGTGTGTGTGTGTGTGTGGTTACTTATGACTCATGATAGCAGAAGTTATGGTGGACACCTCCTTGTATTCCTCTTCCTCCTCCTCTTCCTCCTCCTCCTTCTCCTACTCCTCTTCCTATTCTTCCTCCTCCTCCTCCTCCTCCTCCTCTTCATTCTCTCCGCCTCCTCATCCTCTTCTTTCTCCTCCTCCCCTTTCCTTCCCTTCTTTCACCCTCCTCTTCCTCCCTCCTCCCACCTACTCCTCCTCCCTTCCCGTCTCCTCCACTATACATATACATACAGGGAGTCTCAGAAAAATATTCACACTGCCTTATAATTTTTGTATTGATGTGTGACGTAACCAACAAGTGTGTATACATTTTTCTGAGACTCCCTGTATGTATATGTATACCTTTAACTTATTATGTATATTTTAGTTTATCTTCCTTATTTTCTTTAGATTATTATTGTTCTCACGTTCTTTCCTCTTGTCTCTCTCTCTCTCTCTCTCTCTCTCTGTTCTCGTCTCTGTTATTGGGTCACCTCAATTGTATTCATCTCTCCTCCACTACTCGCTCCTCCATCTTCTTTTCTCATCTTCTTGTCATGAATTATCGCTTCTTTTATCGGTCAATATCTTGCTGGTGCCGTTTTGCTCTTCCAATTCCTAGTGTTCTCTTTACCCAGACCCTAATATATGTTCCCCTAACTCTGCCTGATCTGCCTCGAGGAAGTTAAAGTAGAGGCTGCCTTGTGTCCGCCATTGTTCTTAGATCACATACTCGGAGGCGTTGTTTCTGGTCGATCTGAACGAGAAGTTTGTTTACCTTTAACTCGTTCAGGCTTCCTACACTGTTGATATTTTTCTTCTTCTCCCAGGATGTTTGTGAGGTTTCTCTTGTGATTTATTGGAGGTTTTAGGTGTAATAAGAAGGTTGGGGGCTATTGATGCAAGGTAGTGATGATGAAATAAAAGGAATATTTGCTCGTTAGTCAGTGTATACATCGGCTTTATGATGGTGGAGTACAAGACTCAGGCCTCCAGGCATAACCTCAACATGTATAACGTCCATGTGAGGAAATTTAAAGGGACTTATACAGAATGATGCTATATATATATATATATATATATATATATATATATATATATATATATATATATATATATATATATATATATATATATATATATATATATATATATATATATATATATATATATATATATATATATTCCTTTACAATTTCTTATTTATACTTGATTTACCTGTGTATATTACAGGTATTAATCAAGAGGTGCAAAGATCATGGACAGGTTCAGGCCAGAGAGGAACACTGAGATTTAAAACAACATTTTAACCTAACCTAACCTAACCTAACCTAACCTTACCCAACCCAATGAACTTGTAGGGGAAAAAATATCGTCTAGAAACTGAAGTTGAGAAGTAAAGTTGATATCATGAGGGTTGAGGTGAGGGGTGAGGGGTGCGGGGTGAGGGGTGAGGAGGGTGAGGGGTGAGGAGGGGGAGGGGAGGTACGTTTATCTGCAATATATTTAAAGCTTAATACTATAATGTTGTTGTTTTCATTATAAGATCAAATGCTGTTTTTTATCGTTAACTTGTATAAAAATTTTAAATCCTTTACGTTATATGAGTTTATGAGTTTGATAACCTAACCTAACCTAACTTACTACCTACGTAGGTAGTAGGCAGCTATCAAACAGAGAGGTACTACCGCCTGGGAAGATGTTGGAAGCATAATGTGTTGTCTAATGGTAGACCCTGTTGCCATATGGCATCCCAGGTTGCTGATCTGTCTTTCTGTCTCATTTACACACAATTGCAGGGTCTGAATTGTTTCTCTTACCATTGACAACACAACATACATATATCGTTTCTCACTCTTGATTATTTTTTAAATTTTGTATTTATGGTTGTTACGAGTTGGGGATTTAGAATATAGTTAAAAGTCTACCCAGATCCCAACAGGTAACAACAATAAAAAAACAAAGACAATCGGAATATAAAAGGGTAGACAAAGGATGCGAGTTTTCGTTGTGTATAATAAAGTACCATAAATTCCTTAACAAAATATTCAGCTTCCTATAAATTACCCTTAACCAAACTTAACCTAAACATTAACAGTATATACATATTAATACAACATAAAACAATCGTGAAGCAAGGTGGAGGTGGGAGAGGCAATACAAGATTACAAATACTTAAGTGAGGAGCTGAGATGGCTGACGAGTAAGGCTGAGTATTGTAGAAGACGGTAGGTAGTCACTGTGCCGTAGGTTTAGAGGATAGGTGATCCTGTGGTCACTTCCCAGAGTGTAGTGCTCTCTCCTCGAACTCGAGCTGACAAAGAAGACTTGGAGGAAGTGACGCAACAACCAGGATATGGAGAAGGGAAACCCCGGAGTGGTAACAAAGACGAGTCATACTCGTGTCTCGTCCCTAGATGGCGTTGCTCGTGGTGCTGGGTAGGTAGATCAGGACAATAGATGGCGTGGTTCGTAGTGCAGGGTAGGTAGATCATGCCAATTGGTGGAGGGGTTCGTAACATGGTTCTTTATTATTATTATTATTATTATTATTATTATTATTATTATTATTATTATTATTATTATTATTATTATTATTATTATTATTATTATTATTATTATTATTATTATTATTATCATTATCATTATCATTATCATTATAATTATTATTATTATTATTATTATTATTATATGTTCGCCCCCCAGAACCCGTAAAAAAATAATA
>NW_024733258.1:0-21160 GCF_018991925.1 Homarus americanus
GTGAAGGCTGGGGAGTGCTGTGGTGGAGTGCTGTGGTGGAGTGCCGAGGTGGAGTGCTGTGGTGTGGAGGCTGTGGAGTGCTGGAGTGGAGTGCTGTAGTAGAATCTTGTGGTGGAGTGCTGTGGTCTTCTGTGATGGAGTTCTGTGGTGGAGTGCTGTGGTATAATGCTGTGGTGAAGGCTGTGGAATGCTATGGTGGAGTGCTGTGGTGTCCTGTAGTGGAATGCTTTTGTGTTGACTGTGGAGTGCTGTGGTGGATTGCTGTGGTGGAGTGCTGTGGTAAAAGCTATGGTTTGTTGAGGTGGAAGTTGACACTTGATCTTTGTTAGGTCCCCATGTCGTAATAGTCACACTTCTCCCTGTCACTCGCTCTCACCTCTCTCACTCCTGGCTCTATCAGTCCCGGTTCTCTCACTTTGGTCTTCTCTCTTACGCGCCTCACCTGATGCCACTTTTCCCCCATCTTCACTCTCTCGTTCATCTGTCTCACTCTTCATCCTCTCTCTATCTCTCTCCCTCCCTCCCCCTGTCTCTCTCTCTCTCTCAGTTTCAGTGAATGTGTTGTCGAGTTCCAGATATATGACACTCCAATGGATTTTCCGTTATTTACAACTGTCCCACCTGTATAAACGCATCATATACATTTACCTGTGGGTGCTGTTTGTGGTTAGTGGTGTGTATATTTGTGTGTGTGTGTTTGATCTAGTGCTATATACTGTATATTAAACTGATTTATGCTATGTATATTAGTTTTAGTTATATGTGTCCAATGCTATGTAAATTTTGTATACTCTTAGGTGCCAAGTGCTCTGTATCTCACACATTCTTATTTTGTGTGTATTATAGTTGTATGTGTACAGCGCAACGTATATCAGAAAGACTTATGCTATGTATAATTATCATGTAAAATTGTATGCGTGCAGGGCTATGTATATCATGTATTTTTGCATGTGTCCATCACTGTTAATGATGTATATTTGTATGTGTCTGGGGCTACGTATATTATGTATAGTTGTTTGTGTCCTAAGCTATATGTACCATTGCATGTGTAAATCAAATATCCTTTAACTGTAGCACACAAAATGTTAAAACGTATCGACGACAAGGTTTTCATCTGAACACTCGACAGTGTTTTTCTCTGTTGGGTATTGTTCTTTTGGGTATTGTTTTGTTGGGCATTGTTATCTTGCGTATTGTTCTGTTGGGTATTGTTCTGTTGGGTATAGTTCTGTTGTGTATAGTTCTGATGGGTATTGTTATGTTGGGTATTTCTCGTATTGTTCTCTTGGGAATTGATGTCAGGTACAGCTCTGTTGGCTATTTTTATGTTGGATATTGTTCTATTTCGTACTGTGCAAAACAAAATATTTAAGTCGAGCCCTGATAAAAAGAATGCGAATATTATTTTTGGTATTGTCAAAACCTTCAGTTAGGAACCCCCCCCCCCAAAAAAAATACATAAATAAAAAAGAAATTAAATATTAAAATAGGTGTGGTATTCTCATATATATATATATATATATATATATATATATATATATATATATATATATATATATATATATATATATATATATATATATATATATATATATATATATATATATATATATTTCATGTAGATCCACAATGGAAACGTGGATAAGATAAATCTTTATAAAATAACTCAGGGAAAAGGGAAACAATGGAGAACCTTATCTTTCGTCTTTATTCAAGACATCTTCAGAGGCAACTGAACTACAAAGTTGCTGTTGTTGTTGAGATTCTCAGACCATAGTCCAACACGGGCCTTTGCCTGTAGGCGGCCCGTTTGGTGGTTCAGGCTGGAGCTCCTGGAGCAGCAGGACCGGATTTGGGATTGGAGGTTGTCCTACCTGCAGATATGAAAGGATACTGCAGGTTGCAAGTGTGAGCGGACCCTCGGTCAGTGGACGCTTACTACCAACCCCCACTCTTGGACGTGGTCAGTTTCGGAGTGGCGCGCCCCCCGAACTGGGGTCCACACTTGCTGGGAGAGGATACATCCTAAGCTATCTGGGTGGTGGGTATCGTGTGATGACCCGGAGAAGATGGTGATTGTGGTTTGTTTGGGCCTTTTGGGTTAGAGTGGCTGCTGGTGTTGTGTGTTCTTCTTGGAAGTTTTGAATTCTGTTTCGGAGACTTTGTGTGACTTCGCAGTCGAGGAGATAGTGTTCCAGTGGGTTGGCTGCTGGCTCCTGACAGTAGGTGCATTCCCTGACGACATTTCCGATCGTCTGCCAGGGGCACTTGTACCCTAGTCGTAGTCGATGAAAGCTAACTTGGGTTTGTCTTGGTGTTTTCTTGTCCGCGAAAGGTGGTTCCCCTTTTGTAGCCGCCAGGTACCTTTTGGCTGATTGGGAACCAGCGTTGAATGCGTGAAGGAAGCTCTTTTGGATGTGGAGCTTGCTAGTCTTTCTGAGGTGATTCTTGATCTGTTGCACGCTTGCTGGAACTTGAATGTGTATGCTTCTAGAACGTGTGGCTGCCTTGGCTGCTTCGTCTGCCACGTCGTTTCCCCCGATCCCTACATGACTGGGAATCCAGTGTAAAACGACTGGGCGATTTTGTCTTTGTAAGTCCTGTAGCTGTGCGAGGATCGAGGTTATGATGTGGACGTTGTCTCTTGGTTAACTGTGTTGCAGCGCCTGCATGGCCGTTTTCGAGTCCGTGTGAATTATGATGGACTTGTTGTGTTGTGTTGCAGCGTGTTGTAGGGCCTTTGAGATTGCTACCAACTCTGTAGGGTGGAGCAGTCATTAGAAAGTCTCCCTAGGAGGGTCTGACCTTGGGTGTAGAAGGCCGCTCCGGATGTATGATGTTTAGGGTCCACCGAGCCGTCTGTGAAGTATGATGCTGCATCAGCCGGTGTCTCGGTGGCTATGGCTTCCAGAGTTATTCTTTTGAGGTCCTCCTTCTGGAGGTTGGCTTTGCTATCACCTAGTTCGGTAATTTTGAATGTGGCTGGTGGAGGGCTCCATGGTGGAGGAACTACGTAACCATTGTCTCGTATGTCTTGGTTGTTCTTGACGAGTGTTTCTGCTGGCAGGTGTCGGATGACCTTGCTTGCCTCGTGCGACCAGGTGGCCCCTCGCACTCTGTGGTCGAGGTAGAGGGAGGCACTGATTCGCGTTTTGGCAGCTGTGGGCTTATCTGATCTACAGATTTTGGCGAGGAGACCGGTTGTCACCTGCTTGACTCGTACTGCCAGGGGTGGTAGTTCAGTTTCCATTTGCAAATTGCAAATTCTGGTCCACATGGGTGCTCCGAGCATGGTCCTGAGAGCATTATTTTGGATAACTTCTAGCTTAGCTATCTGGTCTTCTCTCAGTCCAATGAGTGCTGGAGCACTGTAATCTACCAGCGATCTGATGGCGGCGATGTAGTAGGCTTTGAGCACGTGTATGTTCGTTCCTGCGGTTGTGCTGGTGAGCAACCTCATTATGTTGTGTCTGCTCTTCGTCCCGTGCCTGAGATACTCGAGTTGCAGCTTGAAAATGAGTTTCTGGTCGAACTAGATTCCATGATACTGGTGGGTGTTGGTCCAGACTACCGGCGTGTTTTGTATGGAGAGCATCATGTCTGGTGTGTCTGTACAGATGGCCATCGCTTTCGACTTGGCTGGATTTATCTTGAGTCCAAGTCTGTTGCACTCCTCTTCTATAAGTTGGAGTACGTGTTGCGTGTTGACTAGTCTGTTTGCTCCTCTTACAATGAGCTGTAAGTCGTCTGCATAGCAGAGGAGCTTGGCTGTTTGTCTGAAAGGAAGTCTGACTAGATTTTCCATCAGGACATTGAACAGCGTTGGACTGAGGATGTCTCCTTGTGGGGTTCTGTTTTCATGGACCCTGTAGCTTGACGTTGCTCCCTCAAAGTGTACTCTTGCTTCTCTCTGTGTAAGGTAGTTTTGGATCCACCCCATCAACCTTCCTTTCACGCCTTTTTCGGCGAGCGTCGTTATAATGGCCAGTGGATTTGCGAGTTCGAAGGCCTTCTCCAAGTAGAGGAAGACTACCAAAGCTGGTTTTTTGTCCACTGTGCTGAGTATCTCGGCAATGTTGTTGCCTGTGCAGGTGTTCTCGGTGCAAACAAAAATGTGAAGGTGTGGGCTGCCTGTTTTCCACTCGAGTCAGTTGAGAGCCATTCTTTCTCCAGTCTTCGTTATGCAGCTGAGGAGGGAGATGGGTCTTGTTTTGTTTGGTTCTCTGGGCTTTGGAATTGGCTGTATATCTGCCTTCTTTCATTCCGGTGGAAGTCTCTGTACTGTCCACGAAGCATTGATGACTTGTAGCAAAGAATCGTGCCCGGTTTCTCCGGCTTGGGAAAGTATGGAGTAGGTTATCCTTTAGGCCCCTGGTGCTGTGTCCTTGCTTCGTTTTATCAACTTCTGGAGTTCTTGCTGGTTGAAGGGTCAGTCGGTGTCATCTTCACCAATGCAGGCCTCTTCGATCATCTGGAGTCTGGCCTGTCGCAGACGCCGTTGTGTCTCCTCTGCATATCTCGGGAGGTTTTTCGTTGCTGCTCGGTCGGAGAACAGTTTTGCAAGTCTCTCGGCTTCCTCTTCTGGGTTGGGATGGGTTGGTGGTGGTGGTGTTTCCTTCCCAGATGTCCTTCGGATCTGGGCCCACATATTGCCGAAGGAGGTGTGCTCGTTCAGTTCGGAGCACCACTTGAGCCAGCTTACGCTTTTGATTTCTTCCTTATCTTCAATGGTATCCATGACTATGTCTTGCAGGAGATGTTTTTTGTTTCCGTGGGATGTCTTCTGTAGTTTCTGCGGGCCATGTTCACTCTGTGGTTGAGTTCTTTCACCCTGGGACAGTAGTATCAGTAATCCTTGTTTTGTTTTTAGAATAGCCTCTTCTGCCTCTTGGTGAAACGCCTCGGCCAATTGTTGGTGGAGGGTTGTCTCGTCCACGGGTGCATTGGATTCCTGACCGGTCCTAACACTATATTTATGTTGTTTAAGTCTAAGTAAAACATATTACATTCCTTGCAAGGAACCTTATAGATGCAGCCACTTGTATTGTTGGGGGAGTTCTTGATTAACATTTGTTTAACAGTGCATGAATTTTTAAATGCCACATTGACGTTCCAGGTTTTTATTTGTAGAGGAATTTGAGAGAAATTTTTGTGAAATGGTAATAGTAAGAGATTCTTATGGTTATGGGTGGGCTTGGGATCGGTTTTATAGAAAGATTTCTTAGTAATTTTAAGGCATTTGTCTATGAAAGCTCTAGGGTACTTAAGTTTCAAGCCAATATTATAGATATATTTATATTCCTCATCAATGAATTCCGGGCTGCAAATTCTCAAAGCACGTAAAAACATTGATGGAAATACTGACTGTTTGACTCTATTATGTAAATCAAGAGCTCCCCCAACAATACAAGTGGCTGCATTTATAAGGTTCCTTTCAAGGAATATATATATATATATATATATATATATATATATATATATATATATATATATATATATATATATATATATATATATATATATATGCATAACCAAGGAAAGAAGAAAAACACGAAGTTCTTTTCGTGTAATTCAATTCTCGAAGATGTGAATTACACTCGGCGAGCTCACTGATAACGACGGAGAAATGAGCAATAATTTGAATAAATATATTTTTCAACAGTTTCACCTCCGGAAAATTTTAAACATGATACTCGAGGCAATCGAATTTCTATTCAGAGATAGTGAAGAAAACAAATTAAGTGAGATAGTAGTGACTAGTAACGATGTTAGTAAGCAAATATACAAACTAAAGCCTAATAAGTCACCTGGTCCTGATGAGATATTTGCCAGAGTATTAAAGGAATGTAAGGAAGAGCTTAGTATGCCCTTAGCAAAGTTGTTTAACATGTCATTAAAAACAGGTGTAGTACCAGAATCCTGGAGGATAGCGAATGTAATACCGATTTTCAAGAAGGGGGATAGATCACTATCTTCTAACTACCGCCCAATCAGTCTAACATCAATAGTAGGCAAATTACTGGAAGCAATCATTTCAAACTCTATTCGAAATCACCTGGAGAAGCACCGATTGATCAATGATTCCCAGCATGGCTTCACAAGCGGACGTTCTTGCCTAACTAATCTATTAACATTCTTTTCATCAGTTTTTGAATCAGTGGACGAGGGCACAATTATGATGTGGTATATCTCGACTTTAGCAAAGCCTTCGACAGAGTCCCCCACGAAAGACTAATTAGAAAGGTAGAAGCTCATGGCATCAAAGGTGGCATCCTTAAATGGATTAGGGCGTGGTTACAGGACAGAAAACAGCGAGTGAGCATTAACGGCACTAAGTCCCATTGGAGCAACGTCACAAGTGGAGTTCCCCAAGGCTCAGTACTTGGACCATTATTGTTTATTATATACATAAACGACATAGATATCAGCATAGACAGCAACATAAGTAAATTTGCTGATGATACTAAAATAGGACGTGTTATCAAATCTGACGAGGACTCGGCAAAACTACAGGAGGATCTAAACAAATTTTTCGAATGGTCTGAAAAATGGCAGATGACATTCAACATCGACAAATGTAAAATACTCAGTATAGGAAATGTAAACAGGGAAACCAGATACCAGATGAACAACGATGCCATAGAGAAATCCGACTGCGAGAGAGATTTAGGAGTAATGATAAGTAGGAACCTTAAGCCAAGTAAACAATGTGTTTTTGCTCGTAACAAGGCTAATAAAGTACTTGGGTTCATACAAAGGAGTGTTAGTTACAAGACTAGCGAGGTCATCCTAAAACTGTATCTTGCTCTTGTGAGACCACACCTGGATTATGCAGTTCAGTTCTGGAACCTTGAGTATAGAGACAGGTTAAAGCATCTTAATCTGCACTCCCTTGAGAGACGTAGAGCGAGGGGCGACCTGATAGAGGTGTATAAGTGGAAGGCAGGGCTAAACAAAGGGGACATTACAAAGGTACTCAAATTATCCAACCTGGAGCGAACTCGTAACAATGGTTTTAAATTGGACAAATTTAGATTTAGGCGTGAAATAGGTAAACACTGGTTTGGAAACAGAGTAGTGGATGAATGGAACAAGTTACCAAATATCATCATTAACTCGAATACGCTGAATTGCTTCAAACATAGGTTGGATGCTCATATGAGCAATAGGGGTTGGGTGTAAACGGGACTGCCCAGTATGGGCCAATAGGCCCGCTGCAGTTTCCTCCATTCTTATGTTCTTATGTTAATCCCCTGTGTTTTCTCCTTTCCCTGTGTTATCAGCATATACCCATTCACATGCACCTGCCAGTGATTTACTTGCATATATATATATATATATATATATATATATATATATATATATATATATATATATATATATAAATATATATATATATATATATATATATATATATATATATATATATATATATATATATATATATATATATATATATATATATTTTTTTTTTTTTCATGTAAATCCACAATGAAAACGTGGTTAAGATAAATCTTGATAAAATCACACGGGAAGATGGAAACAACGGAGTACCTTAGCTTTCGTCTTTATTCAAGACATCTTCAGAGGCAACTGGATTACATGGACAGAGAGATATATATATATATATATATATATATATATATTTTTTTTTTTTTCATGTAAATCCACAATGAAAACGTGGTTAAGATAAATCTTGATAAAATCACACGGGAAGATGGAAACAACGGAGTACCTTAGCTTTCGTCTTTATTCAAGACATCTTCAGAGGCAACTGGATTACATGGACAGAGAGAGGCTTAAATATACAGGGTGACCTAAAAACATGAGGTCAGGTCAAAATGATGACATCCACTAATCCCCACACCAACACACACGTAGAGGAGCTTAAGAGAAGGGAGGTGACGTGACTAAACAAGTCAGGTCAGAAAAAAGGGGGCCCACAAAATAACTATCATACATCTTGATCAAAGGTTTTCAAAGCATTTTTAACCTTGGGCCACTGACAAATAAATTTATGTAACATATTATCAGTTTTGAACTGACCATCACTAAGTATTCAAATCATCTTGTGTCACAGAAAGACTTCTTGTTGAAGCTAGTTTGATTAAGGAATTAAAATCAATAAACCTTAGTGATGGTCAGTTCAAAACTGAAAAATATATATATATATATATATATATATATATATATATATATATATATATATATATATATATATATATATATATATATATATATATATTTATTTATTTATTTATATATATATTTCATGTAGATCCACACTGAAAACGTGGATAAGATAAATCTTGATAAAATCACACGGGGAAAGGGAAACGGAGCACCTTTGCTTTCGTCTTTATTCAAGACATCTTCAGTGGCAACTGGATTACATGGACAGAGATAGGCTTAAATATACAGGGTGACCTTATTAAACATGAGGTCAGCTCATAATGATGTCATCCACTAATCCCCACACCAACACCAACACACACGTAGAGGAGCTTAAGGTGAAAGGAGGCGACGTGACTAGTCAGGTCTAGTCAGGTAAAAAATAAGGGATCCACTAAATAACTGTCCTACATCTACATCCAAGGTTTTCAAAGCATTTTTAACCTTGGGCCACTGACAAATAAATTTATGTAACATATTATCAGCTTTGAACTGACCATCACTAAGGTTTATTGATTTTAATTCCTTAATCAAACTAGCTTCAACCAGAAGTCTTTCTGTGACACAAGATGATTTCAATACTTCTAAGCTTTTTTCCCAAGCTATGGGATGATTATTATTCCTAACATGAATGAACAGGGCACTGCTTTCAGATGCTGTTCTGATATTGTACTTATGTTGTTTGATTCTGAGCCGCAATGTTTTTCCTGTCTGTCCTACATAATTACCATTACATTTGCTACATGGAACACAATAAACACTTCCTTTGCATTCAAACTTGGGCTATTCTTTATTAACATAGTGGTAATGGTTGAGTCATACTTGAAAACAACATTAATATTTAGTAATTTGAGGGACCGAACTAACGGGACAAATTCATTGTGATAGGGCAGTTTGAGAGGAATTAAAGGATTTTTTAGCCCTTTTAAAACAACGATCAACAAACACAGAAGGGTACCCAAGTTTTTGTGCAATGGAACGAATGTGTTTCAATTCTTCATCAATAAATTCAGCGTCACAAATACGCAGACATTTCAAGAACATAGCAGAAAAAACTGAAATTTTGGTAGACTCCAGGTGATTCGATAAAACATGTATGAAACTGTCTACCTGTGTAGGCTTTCTGTATACCTTAAATTTGTAGTTTTGGCCATTTCTAATGATAAGCATATCAAGGAATGGAAGGGATCCATTTATTTCTCTTTCAATTTTGAATGTGATACTTGGGACAATATCATTAAGCTTGTCTAAAAATTCCAATGGGTCACTGTTTCTAGGCCAAAGACAAAGAACATTATCTACATATCTATACCATGGAGGAATAAAGTCCCTTATATTTGGTAGTAATCTAGCTTCAAAAAACTCCATACAAATACAGGCTAGAGGAGCAGAAAGACAATTACCCATGCTCATGCCAAATATTTGCTTGTAAAACTTCCCATTTGCTCTAAACACATTGTCAGTTTCGCATAACTCTATCAATTTGAGAAAAGTATCATGTTCATTAGTAAAATCTAACAGTTGTAATTTATCTTTAAGGAATGAAAGTAGGTCTTTCACAGGTACTCTAGTGAAAAGTGAATTTCCATCAAAACTTATTATTTCACATGGGTCATTGTGTTTCTTGAGTTTATCAATTAAATCACTGCTATTGTGTATATGTGAATTAGATATTTGGTCTGTAAGTGCTCCCGTTAGTGACCAAGGAAAATGGCCGCCTTGGATCGTTGTTTTTTGGGGAAGAGGAGAGGAGTGTGGGGAAAGACGACCTCCTGGCCACTCTGTTAAGGCAGCTGGGGCAGTTGAGGAGTGAGATTGACACTCTAAAGGGGGAAAATGAAGCCCTCAGGACTGAACTCCTTCAGGTAAGTGTCCTGCCTAGCAGGACACCTGCGAAGGAGGAGCAGGCGTGGAGAGTGGTTGTCTCCAAGGGGACTAGGGTCAGACTCAGGAAAGCTGACCAGGGTGTGGAATGTAGTAACCCCTACCAGGTGCTGGAGGAAGCTGGTGGGGAAGAGAAGAGGCAGGACGGTGTGGTGCAGGGAGAGGAAAGGGCAGATGTACAAACCCTGCCCAGAGGTAAGGTCGTGGTAGTTGGGGACAGCCAGGTGAGGTTTTTTAGATAGGAAACGTAGGACTAGGGTGTGTTTTCCTGGGGCTGGGATAGGGCATGAGGCTGAGAGGATAGATAGGGTTTTGTCAGGGGAGGGTATCAATCCAATAGTGTGTCTTAGTGTGGGGGGAAACGACATAGGAAAGGATAGGAGTGAGGAACTTTTCAAGAGGTATAGGGAGGCGCTGGGGAAGATTAGAGATGGCGGAGGGATCCCGATAGTATATGGTTTCTTGCCTAGAAGAGGGGTTGGTCGTGAATGGCTGTCCAGGGCAATTGCTATAAATTGCCGACTGGAAAAACATTGTGCAAACAATGGTTGGGCATTCATTGATAGCTGGCAACGATTCTATGGCAACGACTACCTGTACAGTCGTGACGGAGTACACTTGTCTCGTGCGGGGGTAAAGACGTTGTCTGCATCCCTGGAGCGTGAAATTGTCACTCCAAAGGGGGGGTTTCGCCAGTAGAGAGAGGTCAGGGAAAGTGGGAGTCAAAGAACAAGCAGGTCCTGGGAAGTAAAATTAGTTACTCAGGACAAGGGGTAACACAGGACCAGGGAAGGGTAGGTTTAAATGTATACTATACAAACAGTAGGAGCGTTAGAAATAAAATAGACTTGCTGAGAGCGGTTGTATGTACCGAGAATGTAGACGTCATAGCAATCACCGAAACTTGGATGATTCTGGCGAGCAAAATTTTTTTTATCAGAGTACCACATAGAAGGGTACAACCTTTTTCACAAGGACAGGGAAGGTAGGAAGGGGGGAGGGGTCGCAGTCTTCGTCAAGGATACATTAAAATGTTGTATTAATAATTCAATAAAGGGTGAAATAGGAACCGAGTCTGTTTGGGTAGAAATCACGGAAGGAAGAGAAAAACTATGTTGAAGATTCTCTTCCTGTGACAGGGGTTACTTTTTTGCTGGGTAATGATATTGCAGGAGCCAGCGTGGTACCAGATCCTGTGGTATCTTCGACTCTTACAGTGGAGAATAATACTGGTTTAATTGAAGAAGAATAGCCCTGATTAATTTCCTTTATGTGCAGTTACAAGGAGCCAGACTCTCCGGAATAAGGTACAGACCGTTCCTTCAGTTGACTCTAAGCTTTGTATTGCTGATAATAGTGCACCTGGTATGATGAAAATGATTTAGGTATTGAGAATCTGTTTGACAGTCAGGATGATTCATTTGATAGTGACATTGGTGGGAGAGATGTGAGTTAAGCTAAAGATTCAGTTAACATTCATTCCCCAAAATCTGAAGCTGATCTCTTTTCTGGTGACAACATTGCCATTCAGAAAATACCTCTCACTAGGGAAAAACTGATAGATGATCAGCAGAGTGACTCCGAATTAGCTGAACTATGTAGGAAGGCTGTGGATATGGAAGAAGCGGCTCGATTGCCTGTTTGTTACTACATGGATTCAGGGTAACTTATGAGGAAGTTCAGATCTGTATCTGATCCTGCTGATGATTGGAATGTTGTGCATCAGGTTGTGATTCCCAGTTGTCACAGGGGAGAAATCTTGAAATTAGCACATAACTGTTTGGGAGGACATTTAGGAGTTAGGAAAACATACAAAAATATTTTGTGGCCTTTTTACTGGCCTGGAATGAAAGGTGATGTTGCCAGATACTGTAGAACTTGCCATGAATGTCATATGGCTGGTAAACTGAATCAGGTCATAAAACCTGCTCCCCTAAAACCCATTCCTGTGGTAGATGAGCCATTTATCAGGGCTATAATTGATTGTGTAGGTCCTCTCCCAAAAACTCGATGTGGCCACCAATATTTGTTAACAATCATGTGTACTACCACCAGGCACCCAGAGGCTATACCATTGCAAAACACCAAGGCAAAGCATGTGGTAAAGGCTCTGACTAACTTCTTCACTAAATATGGCATTCCTAGAGTTGTACAGTAGGATCAGGGTACTAATTTTACTTCTTTCCTTTTCCAGCAGGTGATGAATGAATTGTGTATTAAGCAATACCTAGCTTCTGCGTACCTCCCTCAAACCCAATGTGCCCTAGAGAGATTCCACCAGACTTTTAAATCTATGCTTAGGAAATACTGTATGGAGTCTGATAAGGATTGGGATGAAGGAGTACCACTTATGTTGTTTGCCATAAGAGAGAGAGTCCCCAAGATTCCTTAGGATTCAGTTCCTTTGAAATGATTTTTGGTCATACTGCAAGAGGTCCTATGACTGTGTTGAAGGAAAGTTGGATAAGTAATCAGATAAAAGTCCCTTAGTCAGTGTATGTAGAGAAGTTTAAAGAGAAACTGAAGAGAGTAGGTGAGGTTGCTCGTGAAAATTTGTCAGAAGTACAGGAGAAAATAAAAACGCAATCTGATGAGCATTTTCAAGCTAGAGAATTTAAGCCTGGAGATAGAGTTTTAACACTTATACCCCTGTATAGAAGTCCCCTTCAAGCTAAATATGAGGGTCCAATCACTATAGTTAAGAAATTAAATGACCTCAACTATGTCATAGCGAATCCAGACATGAGAAAATTGGAGAGTTTGACTCATATCAACAGGTTGAAACCGTATTTTGGTAGGAATGAAGTGGTTTGTCCGGTAACAGGAGGAGAGGAGGTGGTCCCAGACACTGATTTCCAAGTGGATATCCCCATAAAATCTGTAATTCCAGTGTATTGTGTGACCCTACCTCTAAAGTATCCCATCTTTCACAACAGCAGTCTCGGGATGTGGTGCAACTGCTGCAGGAGTTCAAGCCACTCTTCGACGATGTGCCACGCCAGTGTTCTCTGCTGGAGCACGACCTAGTACTGCTGCCTGGCACATCTCCCATCAAGCAAGCACCCTACCGAATGATCCCTGATAAGCGGGAGAAGCTGAAGCAGGAGGTGGAGTATCTGCTGGAACATGACCTAGTGGAGAGGAGTAGTAGTGCATGGGCGTCACCTTGTGTGCTGGTGCCTAAACCCGACGGAAGTGCCCGCATGTGAACTGACTACAGAAAGGTCAACCTGGTGACACGTGCTGATACATATCTATTGCCGCGCATCGACGACATCATCGATAGTGTGGGTCGAGCATCATTTGTCACCAAGCTGGATTTTCTCAAAGGCTACTACCAAATCAAACTCTCGGAAGAAGCAAAGCAGATTTCAGCTTTTGTCACTGTGGAGGGGCTGTGGCAATAGAAAGTTATGCCCTTCGGCCTCAAAGGAGCACCAGCCACATTTCAGCAAGCGATGCATATAGTGACATGAGGACTGCCTGGAGTGTACGCCTATCTAGATGATCTGGTCGTCGTCGGTGACACATGGGTACAACACAATGGCCGACTCCGTGAACTCTTCAATCGTCTAGCAGAGTTCAACTTCACCGTACACCTACCCAAGAGTGAATTCGGACATTCCACCTTAATCTTCCTTGGTCATGTCATTGGAGAAGGGAAAATTGCTCCAATTGATGCCAAGGTTGCCGATATTCTCAGTCTATCCGCACCTCACAATCGAAAGGCTCTCAGAAGATTTCTCAGGATGGTTGGATTCTACAGGAGGTTTTGTCAAAATTTTGCCAGGGTGGTCACTCCCATGACAGATTTGGTCAGCCCAAAAAGAAAGTTTGTGTGGACTGAAGAATGCCAGACATCATTCGAAAAGGTTCGTGGGTTGTTGGCGACAGCACCTCTATTGCAACTCCCAGACTTTAAGAAACAGTTTGTGATACAATCGGATGCATGTGACACAGGAGTTGGTGCTGTGTTAATGCAAAAAGGAAAAGATGGAATATTGCACCCAAACTGTTATTTCTCGGCCAAACTGAAAAAGCATTAACGTGGATATGCAACAATACAAAAAGAAGCATTGACCCTTTTGTTAGCCCTGGAAAAGTTTGAGGTGTATGTAAGTGGATCACCTTACCCAGTGATAGTATATAGAGTTCATAATCCACTTCAATTTGTTCATAATATGAGATATAAGAATCAAAGACTGTTACGGAGGTCATTAGCTCTACAACCCTATAATATAGAAATCAAACACATAAAGGGCTGTGATAATATTATTGCCGACACTCTATCTCGTGTTGAGTAAAAGTTTATTCAGAGCTTCTTAAACTTTTAAATTAAGGGGGGGAGATGTAACGAGTGTTGGAATGAGAACCAATGAATAGGTTACTGGTCTGCATATGAACTTCGACTGATTCGTTGTGTACACACTGAAGCAGTTAAAATTAAGATATTATATGTTATACTTGAAATGTAGTAACATTAGTTTCAATGTGTTAGGTAAAACAAAGTAATATTTTTTGTATTTGTCTCGAATACTAGTGAATGAGTGAGTGTTTGATAGCTATTTGTGGATTCGCAACTTGGACGTCTTTTGTTTATGATGTCATTTCCGCCCACCTCTACTCGCTTAGTTTTACCTCTCAGAGCAGGGAGGGCTTTAGTATTAGGCTGGCAGTTGTAAGATAAGTATCTCCTCTCCTATTGTATATTTCTAGTTGTATACTGTGTTAACACTGCACGATTTTTAAGAACACCAAGTATTATATAGTGATTTATATGTGAGGCTGTGGGTAGTCACATTTTAGAATTCAACGGTAAATAAATTACTTGTTTATGAGTTACGTGTGTTGGATAACCACGTTGTTCAGGGTAGTGTCTAGAATAAATAAGTGTTTAATCAGTACTTTGATGTTCGTTATTTTGTCACTCGGTTGAGTAGTTTATTTGTTCAGATTTAATTTGTATTTATTTACTTATTTACATATGGATGTACTTGTTTTATTGTTTGTTTGTTTGTTTGTTAATATATTTTGTAATTAAATCTACTTATGAATTTCAATATACCCCATAGTAATGAGGTGAAAATTTGGTGGGATCTATTCCTGGACCTTTAGTACGAAGTTGAATTTGTGATATTGTTACACCCTATGAGGCCAAGGGTCATAACACGGGGTATGTGTCTTTCTGGGGGGGGGTTACTTAGGGGGAGGACGGAAAGTGTACAGAGTATATCAGTTGGGAGATGCTACATTGCAGAATAAAACTTTGGCAATACTGTGGTGCTTCCCTCAAATGAGTGTAATTATCTAACACTAGCCAGATGAAATTACTAAATTTACAATAGGATGAAAGGGGGATGAATTCATGCAAAAGCGGACATTTATGAACAAATGGATTATGGATATATTTGAATCTATATCTTGTAGAAACAGCGAAGTTTTGTTTAACCCCTTGACTACGAGATGGAACTTCCCCAGCTGAATAAAATCGTCGTAATGATGGGATTAATTAGCAATCAAAACAGTCAGGAAGTGGGCAACACATATTTATTGTAATACAAACTGATGTGAACAAAAATAGATTTAGTTGGCAGCTATCCGGTATAGAATCACATGGTTTAATTATGCCAAACAGTTAGATTAAAAGGGTAAAAAAATTATATTATTATTATTATTATTATTATTATCAAATGCACAATTTGTGATGCAAAGCTGTTGTTTAAAGATGTTAAAAAATGAAGTTATACGTTTTGCCCTGGACGATACGGCACAACTGAACGAAGGTGCAGGAGGAACCCTCGACTACCCACTCACTCCCCTATCCTGCCGGCCTCTACCACCCAGTTCCTACTTTGTTAGTCGAATGACTACAGACAATTAACAAAGTAGAATATATGTTGTATCCTCTCGTTTCGATGAGGCATTTATGATGTAAACACAAATATAAAGGATACCCAGTATTTCAAGTAATGGTCACGAACATATGAATTTAAATCATATTTGTTTGTTCTTCTATAATAATAATAATAATAATAATAATAATTAACGGTTTATTGAAAAAGTTCTGCAGCCCGAAGGCTGAAAATATACATTGGGCATAAATGACTTATTACATACATTGGTGGTTTAACAAAAGCCTTCATTAGAGAAAGGTAAAGGAACATACAGTGAACATACAGATTAATGTAGGTGTTGAACAGCAAAAACGTAGTGTAGTAACTCCCTCCCAGATGGTGTTAGGAGGGACCTCACGTGGTGTAGTAGTTCCCTCACAGATGGTGTTATGAGGGGCCTCACGTGGTGTAGTAATTCCCTCACAGATGGTGTTATGAGGGGCCTCACGTGGTGTAATTCCCTCACAGATGGTGTTATGAGGGGCCTCACGTGGTGTAGTAATTCCCTCACAGAGAATTGTTATGAGGGGCCTCACGTGGTGTAGTTCCCTCTAGATGGTGTTATGAGGGGCCTCACAAAATTAATAATTCCCTCACAGATGTGTGATGTTATGAGGGCCTCGTGGTGTAGTAATTCCCTCACAGATGGTGTTATGAGGGGCCTCACGTGGTGTAGTAATTCCCTCACAGATGGTGTTATGAGGGGCCTCACGTGGTGTAGTAACTCCTTCACATATGGTGTTATGAGGGGCCTCACGTGGTGTAGTGATTCCCTCACAGATGGTGTTATATGAGTGAGGTGTGGTTCCAGGCCTTCCTATCGTAGACGGATTAACACATCGCTGGTAGTTGGGTCTCACGGGCCGTTATCACTGGGTACCTGGGACCTCACTGTGTGAAAGGTCAACTTGGGTACCACTGTTACTGTTGAGTTGTTCTCACTGACTTAAGCACTGTTCACCACTGTTCACCTCTGTTTAACACTGGTTCCATTTCTTTCCTAAATGAAATAGTAACTTCTGGCGTGAACTTGTTGATATTCCGGTGGGGAGGAGGGTTCAGGGGAGGGAGTTGGTATGGGCCAACATAGCAGTTGACCTGGCCCCAAAGAATTACACGGTCACTCTCGACCTCCAACATCCATCCTTAGGAACCATCAAGACAACCTTGGAAGTCAACTTGGTGACATCATCGCTCTCCACGAAGAGGGCCTTAGTAACCGGGCCATCGTTCAACGGCTGGGGATTTCGAAGCTCATTGTGCTCAAGTGGATCCATCGCTGGCAGGAGACCGGAAATTTGAATGGCTTTGGTATATATATATCAGTCCATAGAGCAAGCGGACTTCCTTATACAGCCAATACCTCACTGGCTGGGAATTGAACTCGGACCACTGCTTGTGAACGCGGATCGCTACCTCCGCAACACAAGGACAATAAAAGTAATCCTAGGTTATATTTTATTTCACACAAAGCCTGTTCATTCGTCTTTTTTAGGCAACGTGAACCTCCATCGGGAATTGCCCGCGCCAACTATGTGGTCGATGTGGCAGGGTGCAGGTTTCGATTCCCGACTAGTAAGGTATTGTTTTTATATGGAAGTCCGCGTGTATATGAACTGTTGAGGTATAGATGTAGCCTCGTGTTTCCTAGCTAGAATTTATAAAATACTTCTACGACCACATAGTTGGCATGGGCAATTCCCGTGACGTGACGGCACGCATAGACAGAGTTGCTGGTGACCAGGGTGTGGGAGTTAATCGTTTCAGCTGCTTATTCAGATTATTGTTATTTAGAAGAAATTTCCTTTTCCATACCTTTTGAGTAATTTAATTGCACCTTATAGTACTTGTCTGCTATCTGCATATTCTGTGCTCGGCTCATCCTGACGTGATTCAGCCTTTGCGATACAGTTACCAGATAATGGATTATCAAAAAAATATAATTTTACTTCATATGATTGTGACCGTTGTTTGACATACTGGGTATTACTTGTATTTGTATTTTCATCATAACTGCCACATTAAAATGAGAGGAAACAACATTATTCTACCCTGTAAATTGTCTTCATTGATTCCATTACTGGCAACCCACAGAGTAAGAGGTGGGTGGTGGAGTCGAGGGTTTCCTCTTTTGCACAACATAGAAATTTTATTAATTTTAAAATCTTTAAGCAACAGCTAAATTGCTTTGCATCATAAATTGCATATTTGATAAAATAATAATAATGAGGCTGTCATTAGTTTATTACCCATTTAACCTGTGTGGGACAATTAAACTATGTGGTTTGCTGATTCTATACCGGACACTCAACTGTACTACTTTTGTTCACATCAAGTTTGTATTACAATAAATGTGTGTTACCTACTTCCTGATTGCTTTGATTCATAATTAATCCCTTCAGTACGACGTCTTCTTATTTACTTTATTCTGGCTACCGCCATACGATTTTATTCAGCTGGGAAAGTTTAATCTCGTACAGATTCAAACATAACAATTATCCATTTGTTAATAAACGCCCTTATTGCAAAAAACACCTTACTTAGAACATGAATTAACTCTCCTCGCATCCTATTTTCATCTGGTTAGCGCTAGACGATTAACTCAGCTGACGAAACCCCAATTATGAAAGCGTTATTCTGCACTGCAATCTCTCCCAACTGATATACACTTTCCATCCTCATCACCTAATACTCCCTCTCACCCCACAAAAAGACACCAACCCCGACACACCCACCCATTCTCCTTTCCTCTCAATAGTGAATGAATCATTTTCACACCTTAGGGCTCGGGGGTTCACACCTGAGAGAGAGAAAGGGGATTGTAAACGCTAGGTGGTAAAGTCCGGAGTGGAGCCAACTGTAAGTACTCGGATTCTCTTTCAGCCTGCCCTTGGTTCTGCCACATTTCCACCACCCACGGTCCTACCCTCTCTAATGTTATCCACTTTCAGTATTTTGGCCCCCACTTATCCACCACCACAGACATCGATGAAGATATTCAACATCAAATCATATGTGCATCTCAAGCCTTTGGCAGACCCAGTACCCGTGTCTTCAACTGTAGGGAGCTCAAATTATCTACAAAGGTGCACGTACTGCACATATGTCGACCAGTGATCCTCCTCACCCTTCTGTTTAGCAGCAGGACATGGATCGCATACAGGAGGCACCACAAGAAACTTGAAAACTTTCTCCAACTTAGTCTACGTTATATCCTCCGAATTCGCTGGGAAGACAATAGAACAAATACCAATATTCTAGCTGACGCCAACTGTACGAGCATAGGGTCTACCACTATCCATGAACAACTACGTTGGATTGTCATGTTACCCGCATGGACATCAGTAGACTTCCAAAGCAGCTACGTTACAGCCACCTACCAAATGGTAAACGTAACGCTGGCCGGCAAAGAAAAGGGTATAAGATAGTCTAAAGAAAAACCTGAAAAAAGTGCTAAAACAACCCCTCACCTGGGCGACGATCACTCCATACCATAAAGCTAGGAGGAACACTGCGCAAAGGACTGGATTAATTACCCGAAAGGAATTAAACGTTTGAAGATGATATTAGGATAAATTAATGATAAACAATCAACCTCATAACAACCTGCACACAGCTGTGCCCGATGCATGATGTTCTTTAACATACTTACCGATTTTTACTTATGTTTAATTATCTAAACAATAATTCATATAGGTTGGCCCATTGTTCTAGCAATTTTAAAATCAAATTAACAGTATATACCAGCAGAAAAGTGTAATATAATACGAAACAACAAAGCCTAATCATTAATTAAACAACGGGGAACTAAGCAACCAATCACCGATCAGTTTTACATTCATTCATAATTTTTACTCTGTACTATATAGTAAACAAACGACCTTAAGTTGCCAGCTGTCTCCAGCAGTGTTCGAAGAATCTTGAACGAGACTGTACAAGGCGTTCATCGACCTAACCAAGGCCTTCGAGTCGGCCAACAGGGAAGCCATCTCTCAGGCCCTCAGCCGTTTTGGCTGCCCACCAAAATTCTTCGCCATTGTAAAGCAACTGTACGATGGTATCAACGGCATCTAGTATGAGTTCTTCCCCATCCAAACGTGGGTAAAACAAGGATGTGTACTGACACCAACTCTCTTTTATTTTTTCTTGGCTGCCGACAGGGTGGACATTCAGTAACGGACGAAGGGTCTTTTCGGCATAAGACGACTCCAAGCAGGAACAAAGATGTCGGCAGCTTCTATTATTGAACTTCATTATGCAGACGATCTCACTCTTTTCGCTTACACTAAACGCGACCTACAGGAGATCCTGAACACCTGCGCAGATGCGTATGCACACTTCGGCCTTGCGATGAATGTACCTAAGACTCAGATTCTCTTTCAGCCTGCCCATGGTTCAACCACAGCTCCACCATCCATCCAGGTTAACGGTACTATCCTCTCTAATTTTACCCACTTTCGGCATCTCGGCTCCCACCTATCCACCACTGCGGACATCGATGAAGAGATTCAACATCGGATCAGATGTGCATCTCAAGACTTTGGCAAACTCCGTACCCGTGTGTTCAGCTGTAGGGAGCTGAAATTATCTACAAAGTTGTACGTATATCGAGCAGCGGACCTCCCCACCCTGCTATAGGGCAGAGAGACATGGCTCACATACAGGAGGCACCTCAAGGCACTTGAAAACTTTCACTAACGTAGTCTACGTTCTATCCCCCGAGTTCGCTGGGAAGGCAAGATAACAAATGCCAGTATTCTCGCTGACACCAACTGTAGGAGCATCGAGGCTACCATTATCCATAAACAACTACGTTGTACTGGCCATGTTACCTGCATGGATGACAGTAGACTGCCTAAACCGCTCCTTTACAGTCACCAAACGAATAGTAAATGTAACGCTGGCGGGCAACTGAAAAGGTATAAGGATAGTCTTAAGACAAACCAGAAAAAGTTCCAAATTGAACCCCTCACCTGGAATTCGATTGCTCCACATCGTAACGCTTGGAGGAACACCACACGAGAAGGTGTCAATACTTTCGTGTTAGCCCGACTGCATAACGAGGCAGACAAGAGCCAACGCCGGAAAGACGCTGCCACCGCCCCTCCGCACTCGATGTAGCCCTCCACATGTGCAACATCTGTGAACAACTCTGCCGGTTACTTATCGGCCTCTTTAGTCACCTCAAAACCCACAATGAAGGTGACATC
>NW_024733259.1:0-21271 GCF_018991925.1 Homarus americanus
TATAGATTAACATTAACCGAATAGCAATGTCTTGTGTTTCAATATTTCGTGAAAGACATTTTGATTACACATTTCGAAGCATTTCTTCATTATCGTTATTATATTAAACAAATCATATCTTGTTTTATCTGGAATCCCTCTCGCATTCACGTTAATTTTTCTGGTTTTTAAGTTAAGATTCATCAGAGTGCGGTGGCCGGATTGATACTGCGCTCGGAAACGTTTCTGAGGGTCACTAGTTTTTCACATGAACATTCCACTCCGTTTGACTGGGTACTGAAGGCTTGGTAAACAGTGTACTGTATCTGGCTAACTTCATCTCCATGTTCGGGCGACCTAAACTCAACTCATATACATAAATGAATGAAAAGCTGGTTTAGAATTACTCGGCATCTAACTCAAAATTTTATTCACCATTCTTTGAAGTTCATTCTTAACCCAAGACTAAACGGAGATCTGCAGCAGCAACTTTAAGATGATAATATGAATACATAAATTTTCTCACGTATAAATCCCTTCTTCTGCAGGAAACCTTTACAAATAAAAACTACATTTAAAAGTAGACCAAGAAAAAAAAATATCCTTTGTGCTCTAAAACTCAGCCTCAGATACAAAAGGTTTTTCTACCCTCATGAGAAAATAAAAAGATAAGCTACAAGCAACAACACCGAATAGGAGGTACAATTTCGCCTTTTGTGTTGGTAGGAATCGGTGCAAAAGGCCGCGTGCTCTTCTTTTCGACGTACATTTTTTTCTCTGGAGAGGTAAGTGCGTATTAGGGAGTGACAGTTTGGCAAAAGTTTTCAAAATCTAATTGCTTGGGTTGGATTATTTGTCTATCGGCCACGCTAATTCCGAATATGTTTGAGTTTTTTACATCATTGCATTAGAAGGTTTGTGGATACTTTTGGGTTTGGCATGAAAAACACGAAAAAACTATAAATAATAAAGGGACTGGCAATGTGGCACAACCTGTTAAAATCAAGTTATTGAATTGGATTATTCGACTACTGTGTACACTGGTTCATAATATGCTATTGTTTTACAACTCAATGCGCTACAAATTATGCCGATATTTTTGCTGCAAGTCACCACATGCGTATATTTCGAAAACCAGGGCCCAATATTACCAACGGCGTGGATAGATTCCGTGGAATGAATTCAGGACATTCCCGCTCATGGAACATTACCAAACTCCGTATATGTGCCAATGGCAGGCCAATGGCAATATTTACAGAGTTTGTTGAGGCTCCCTGGACAGGAATGCCCTGAATTTATTCCACAGAATCTATTCACGCCGTTGGTAATATTCGTCCCAGGACTGATCAACGAATTCAGCCCAAGTAGCTTGACTTGGACAGTTAAGGACAAAATCTCAGTCCGTACTTTTGAATAAAATATTGTTCAATAGGTGGTGATATTGAAGTGCTGAAAGTTGTTTTTTCTGTGTTGTTTTGCAGTTAGTTCAAAGGGCCGCCACCAAGATGGGTCGTCCTAAGATTAGCAACACTCAGCTGTGCCAGGGTAACGATAAGGTGTTCGGGGTTCGGATGCCTCTGCCATCTAACAAGTTGCCTCTGAACAAGGAAGTTGGAAGTGCCCTGGCTTATGAAGCAGAAAACGAGAGGTTAAGGAAAAGAACAAATGCTTTTGATTATATGGATGCCACCAACAAGGTGACTGAGAAGGTACTGGATGTGTATAGGAAGGCCACTGTCCCCACTATCTCTGAAATCAGGGTGAAAATGAGAGTCCACGACCTGTGGAGGATGCGGAGGGAGACGATGATGATGAAGGGAAATGGATAGAAACAGAAAAGGAAGAAAACGAAGAACGGGAAGCTGAAGATGAGGTTCGAGGATATAGCTGAGAAGTTGTTTGATGTGGCTGACGACAGCAAAGTGCACGAACGAGAGAAAAGCTTCCTGGCAGCCCAGAGGAAACCGGGAAGGGAGGGCTGCATTGATGGCGTTGACAAAATTGTGACTGCCAAGCTGAAAGAAGAGAGGGAGAAGGAAGCGAAGAGGGCAAAGAAAAGGGCTGAGGAAGAGAGGAAAACTGAGAAGATGAGGTCAAAGAGTAAGGAGGAGATGGAGAGGATGTCGTGTAAAGTGTCGGCAGTGGATGACAGTGCTCAGGAAGAAGATAGTGATTATAAGAATGTCAATGACAATGAGTTCAAGGCTATGGTCGACAGGAGAGCAAGATCAGAGAAAAGGAAAGGGGAGAAAGAAGCCGAGGACAGGATCGGAGAAACTGCTGACAGGTTCAAGGTATCCAATGATGCAGTGGCTCACATCGCAAACACCATCAGAGCTGCAGACAACATCATAACTGAAGGGGACAAGTCTAAAGTGACTAACTAGAAGAAAGTGGAAAGAGTCAGGAAGAGGTCACGAGAACAGAAAAAAGAAAAGTTCAGGGGATTCAAGGTCAGAGGTCTCATGGTAGATGAGAGGATCGACGAACGAATAATGTGTGGTGAAGAACTGAGGGTGTGAAAGAGGAAGACATGCCGTGATCAAACCCTGAGTGGAGTTGTGATCACCTGAAGGGGTAGACCTAATACAACCTGTGACTTCCTGGAGGGCAGTGACTGCCTCTGACTGGTGGCTATCATCCTTGGGGTTTGAAATCTGGGAAGTTTCTTAATATCTTCAGCACTGGGTCCTCTGGGATGGTGGGGCTCAGGCTGACCCAGTGGATTCATCACCACCTGCCTCAGAATCTGGAGGAGTTCCATTGGAGATGGCCAAGACGGTGGAGTCCGGCCACATTGAGGAGAGATGGGCCAGGGCACAGGCCGGAGCCATGACCAACGCCAGATGGCAAAACACGGAGAGCAGGGAGCTGAGGGCCTACATGAGCACCACCTCCCCCAGCGAGTCACAGAGACGGATGACCTCCTTCATCATCCTTATCTACGTGCCCTCCTTCCTGGAGATCAGGCAGAGGAATCTGCTACTGGAGGGCCCACGCCACCTCCTCGCCATCATCAACCGGGTGAGGACGTACTGCACCCTGGAGGAAGTGGAGCTGCTTACTCCATACCTCCAGTTCAACGGCTACTTCGGCCAGCACGAGGTGGTGCTGGTCTCACTGCTGGCCTCCATGGACAAGAGTGAGAGGGAGTTGGCCCTAAACATCATCAAGCAGCTGAGGAAGAAGGAAAAGAGGCACAAGAGAAAGACAGTGAGGAGAGTGAGGAACCCTCAACTGAATCTGGCAGCCACCAAGCTGTCAGAGTTGGTTGATCTGCAGAAGGCCAGCTCCTCCCCTCCCATCCTGTTCCAGCACAGTGACCAGGAACTGGAGCAATTTCTGGAGGAACCGTACAGTGAGCCAGGTCTGCCCTGCACCACCACCGCAGTGGAAAGAGGAGTGAAGCTCACCACGGAGGCGGCAGACGTGGCCAGCTCTGCCTGGCAGCAGGACCAGGTCACCTGGAACAAGCTGGAGGCCAGGAAGAGAAACAAGCGGAGGGCTAAGAAAGAGGACTACCAGTGCTAGACTGTGGGGACACTGGGACTGTGGGGACACTGGGACTGAGGGGACACTGTGGGGACAGCCAATGTTAGTGTGCCAACTGTGCTAGTGTGCTGCTGATAAATTGAAGCATACATGCCAATAATAAAGAATGTCTACCATTATTCTTGTTTTTTTTTATGTCGAACCGAAAAGTATCCACAAACCTTCTAATGCACTGATGTTAAAGATTCAAACATATTCGGAACCAGCGTGGCCGATAGACAAATAATCCAACCCAAGCCACGTGATTTTGAAAACTTTTGCCAAACTGTCACTCCCTAGTGCGTATGAACTGGCGTGATGCGAGCCACCACCGTCCATACCGAAAAGTAGGAGTGAAAGTTTACAAAAAAAATTTGAAGGTATTACTGCTTCCCAGAGGAAAAGAAAAATTTTATATATGGTAAATTAATATATAGCAAATAATTATATGCTAAATATTGTTTAAATAATAGTTAGACGATAAATTTATATATGCTCATATAATAATTAAATACTGAAAAACATACGTAGGGAAACAAGATTACCTTTATACCAGCACTAGACCGGGAGCTGAATTGAGAAATCACAGGAAACTTTACACGAATAGGAAGATTATAATTTATTTATTTATTTTGGAAGGTTGATGAATGGTAGTTCATTAACCAGCTACCGTCATAGAAAGGTTTGAGTTACCTCTTATTCTTAAAAAAATATATATTTAAAATATTTTCTTTAGGTACGTTCTTCAAAAAGATTCAAAATTGATCTTCAAAATTGTATTTAAAATTGAAAAATGTTCTTCAAAACAATTCAAAAAAGTTGTGACAGTCTTTGAACTTCTGTGGCCAAACAAACTAACTGTACTCACGGATAGTGTCGTTCATCACTCGATACAAGCAAGAGACCCTTTCCCAGTACTGCCTTTCTGTGTCAGTGACGTTCTTGTCATGGCGTGGTCAGTCCTCTATTTGGGTGGTCTCCATCCCTTGGCATCCACATTTAATTTCTCCCTGATGCCGAGAACCTTCAGTTTTGTGGCTGCTGCTCTGGTCACCATGTTATTTACTTCGAGTCCTGGCATAAGGAAAGGCGCTTTTAATCCTAAGACACCTGGAATATTGCCAATTATTAACTCGTGTGTGCGAGTTTATGGGCAACTACCAGGCAGGAAGGGTGAAGATAGCTATACTGAACACTGGATCCCCGGCCTAACATCAAGGAGGGTGGAGCAAATATACCATTAACAAGGGAGTATTACGGTGGCGTGTTGTGAGACAATGTGAACAGTATTTAACAATCGTAATGACAATAGGGATAGTTATCAACATTTACTTAGTTACCTTCACCTATAACTAAACTTTGATTGTATAATTTATCAGTAATGAACTGCTATACAACCTGGAACTTCAGAGTAATGTATAAGCGAAAGAATCAACATTAAATGCTACGTTACATTAGGTAGACTACAAATGAATTTAATCTACGGACTTGTCACTGCGTCCATATCTCATGTGGAGCTTAAAATATATGAAGCAACTAGTTTTATATATTTTTTCTATGTTTTGGGGAGTAATTAAATACCCGTGTGTGCACCTGTGTGTGGGTGTACCTGTGTATACCTGTGCAGATTTTGCCAAAAAAATTGTAACTACAGTACATATTGACGTCATATTTACACAATAGTTGTCCGGTAAATCATAATTAAAGCATAATTTTCGTCTATAATTTCATGAATTTTGATTTGGATCTGGATGTGAAATTTAGAGCAGTAAAAAATTAGCGAGAGCAGTAACTTTCAACAAATGATGTAGCGTGTGTGTGTGTGTAGAGAGTATTTGGCGACTGCGTATGGGAAGACCCGTGTGTGTGTGTGTGTGTGTGCTCGTATACGTATGTTTACGTGTGAATATTATTATTTACATAACAGAGGTAGCGGTGACCAGCCTGGGCGAGGCGCTGAGTGTTTGGGTGCAGTGACCAAACTCTTGGGACCTTCCTGAGGGGGGAGTGAAAGTCCTGTATCCTTTTGTCTCTAAATTTATATTTCCACTTCCAGTATCTGGTTTTCTTCCTCTCTCTTTTCTTGTATATTCAAATATCTTTTTGAAACGTAGTTGCTGCCATTCTGCCTTACCTTTCCTGTGCGTCACTGCTTTGAATTTTTCAGTAACTTACAAGTATGAAACAGATGATATTTACCCGTGCAAATATGTGCATATGTATTCTCCCGGCAGCGAGGCGCACGACAGTAAAATATATTTCAGTGAAAATGTCGAGTTTTCTTCTTCCAGGGATCTGACGTCACAGTAGAAGAACGTCGCTATACGTGATGTAAACAAAATGTTCTGAGCACCAAGACGGTGTGAAGATATGAGCCGTCTAAAGATTTATCATTTTATTTTTTATTATTACTATCATAATTATTAACAAATACTGATCAATGTAGTTTATGGACGATGGATTCAGCGTTGTTTAAGTTCTGTATGTGAAGTGACTGAAACACCGTGTGGATAAACTATTCCTAGATATAATTCCATCTATAATTCGGATTAATGCATCAACTCCTACTCTATCACCAGATAATAATTTCTATATCTAAATTTATTCACTTGAATTATACTTGTACTTATAATTTTGCGTAATAGTTCTAAATCTGTCTTTCTGTAGAATTTAGGACTCGGCAATAATCCTGGCACCACGCAGTAACTTTTGTATTTGTACTATAGACCTAAAGTATCTTACCAATATTTCTGAACAGGTGTCTGGGTGTAAATTAATTAAGTGTGCACATGCTACACCGCCACCCGACAAGAAATAGTCTCATTAACTTTATGATAGGCAAACAGCACGACGAGTGTGATGTTCCATATACTGATTAGGAGCTTGACGCCGCCCTCGCCTGGGTTAGGTCCACCGCCCCTGTTGAGGACAGTCACCTACAATATCGCTAGACTATTAAGGCGTGTGCCGGGCATTCCATTATTGGCATTGTACAGTCACTAAAAGGTTACTCTGCACATTCATGGGGTTATACAATATGACACACCGGACCAAGAAATCTGATAACGCTCATCACGGATTCTGTCACAGTGATCGTTGCGGATGGTTTCAGAGTCAAGGGTGCAGGATATTTTTTTAGGGAGTGTACAATAGAAATTATGCCGAAGGCCAACTGCTCACATCATGGACCAACAGTATTATTGTACCAATACCAAGACAGCCTGATGCCTTTCGCCCCATATCACTAACTAGCTGCCTTTGCAAAATCTAGGAAAAGATGGTTCTTGGCAGACTCTTATACAGAATCAGAGTCCCCTAGCACAAGTGGCTTTACCCATCGTAATGGTGTACATAATTGCGTCACTACATTCCTATTGTGCATGGGGATGAAGAGCGCAGCTACACATATTTTTTACTTAAAAGCTGCATTTGATATGTCGATAGGCAACTGATATTGTACAAACTAGCCAAAATGGATATAGGAGGTCATCTGTTACACTGGATAAGTGGTTACCTCACTAACAGAAGGGCTGCTCCACTTTTTCAGGATTACAAAAGTGAAGTTAAAGATATGCAACTTGGCACCCCCAAGGCGGAGTACTTAGTCCCTTTGTTTCACTGTTCTAATGAATGCACTGTTAAAGTCAATCCCAGACAACACCAGCAATATTACTATTAGTTATGCAGATGACATCCGTATACATATTAAAACTCATCGTGAAATGCAAACCATCCTGAACCATGTACAGTCAGCCTGTAAGAACCTCGGTCTCATCATCTCCACCGAGAAAACTAAAGTATTCAACAAACAAGCTGGTAACCACAAAAGTGGACCATCAAAGCTTAAGATAGACAACAAAACCATTAACTGTCTCTTCTTTTAAATATCTGTCTATCCCTCTGTACCTCACCTGCTATAACAGATAACCCACCAATGTATTGATAGGTTAAAACCCATTAAATTTATAGCAAGGTACCACCCACACTATGGTGCTATTATCAGAGTTGTTTAAATAATCTACAGTTAGGGTCAAAATTCGTGTGAGCAGTAATGTTGCGTCACGGGAATGAGTCTCCGAACTTACATACCCCGACTTTCGTCTGGTGCGGGTGTACTGTTTTCTCATTTGTGTCGAAGTGCTTCACACGAACTTTTGACCCTGACTGCACCTCGGCTATACAAGATCTTTAATAGATTACCACTCACCAGTCTTGGTCCTTAGTGACGGGAAAGTCATAGACAAGCACCGAAAAATACAAAATAAATCACCGAAAATTATCCTTGGCTATTCCATGAACACTAAAGTACTTGATATGAGGAAAAACTAGGTATACCCAGTGACAAAGATAAAATATTTGAAGACAACCTCAAGATTGCACTGAGGCTTTTGCGTGGTGATCCAGACCATATTCTTTTTAGGAAACCAAAAAATATAAGTCGTGAAACTGATGAATCTAAATGGATCCAAAATATTGCTACACATATGAGGATGTTTGGCCGAGACAATCTGTATAAAGCCGAGACACAGCAGCGCTTCCTGCCACCCTGGCGGACAGTTCCCTTCCACATCACAACACCCTTGTGGCCGCATAAACGACTGACCACACATAACCCTAATCTTCAACACACTGCCAAAGTGATGGCTCTTGAACACGTAACCTAAAGACCTTAAATAATACCACACAGACCATCTACACTGGCGGCTCTCTTACAACGGTTTGTGGGAGGGCTGGAAGTGCTGTCATTGTGACTCGGTCTAACAATAATGGAATAGAGAGAGGAACTAGAATCAATAACTGGACATCCACTTTACATACTGAACTATTTTTCATACTCACAGACCTGAGACTCGAAGACACTGCCAGTCATCATCACGGCCGCCTTATCCTCTCACGACTTTCTCTTGATACCCTAAACTCAGATTGCCACCCGCCTGTCTCGGAAGCAAGATAAGCAGGTTTCTTGTTGATGGGGGTATCGGGATCAAGCTGCTGGATCACCCTTTCACATAGGCATCAGTCAATGTAGTACAGAGGAACTCTGGACTTGGAAACAAGGGCAGGAAAACACAGTCTGGCTGGCTGCTTGCTTGCTTCGATTCTCGTCTAGGTCTAAGTGACGAACACTCGTTACACGATCTCCCAATACAATAGGTTGCTTAGCAGATAGGCAAGTGAACAGCACGCCATTTGGATACCATATAGTGTGGAATGCAACGCCATCTAGGAAACAGAGGTCACTTCACGACACCCCCCACCTCCCCATAGCATTCGAGCCTCGCAGAAACCAGAGAGGACCATCTCAACTGCGGTCTAGGAGACAGAGTAGGCCCCACAGGTACTGCAACATCCAGAGGAACAGCAGACTTCGCCGGAGAAAACTGAACAATGATCAGGCCGGCCAGGATCTTCTACCCCGACCCTGTACCCCAGCTCGACAGAAACTATCAGACAGCGGCTGCTATGGTTGCAGGTGAAGTGGGACCGAGTGTGGAGCACCACGAGGCACTTCCCCCTCATCCTGTAAGGGCCCTCCATCAAGAACAGGTACGACAGCACATGCAGGAGTAACACGTCTATAACGTATGTGATCGATATGACGTCCGAAAACACGGCCATCCAACAACTGTACATGACAAGATGTACCCAGACAGAAAGACAACACTCCCAGCAACCACCTCAATCCCCGACCAGTCTGTGGCAGTAAATAGACTTACACCGGATCTCCCACCTTGAATGAACGTTGCTGGGCATGTTGATCATATTTTTCTTTCCAATTCTGCTGATAATGCTCTACTTCCTTCAGTCTGGAACATTTCACAACATCCAGAGTCCGCATCGGCCTTCCAAACAGCATCTCTGCAGGGCTCAGTCCTGTAACAGTGTGGGGAACAACTCTACAGTTGCCCAAAAATATACACACACGTGTATCAAGGCTCCCCTTAACCTTCTTCTGTAAACGCGTCTTAAATATCCTTACTGCCAACTCCACTAAACCATTGCACTTTGGTGACTAAGGTGGTGAAGTGACACGAGTCAAACCCATTTTTCTTACAAAACAAAGCAAAGGCTGAGGAGTTGAAAAGGGGTAGCATTATCGGCCACCACAGTTTCTGGGATACCATAACTAGCAAATGTACAGTCAACCAAAGATGCACTGACCCCACCCTGGGTCTCGTGCTTGCAAGTTTATCTGACAATACTTGGTAAAATAAGGCTGTAATGTAATGTAATGGAAATTGTGATTGGTGGATCAGTCTTTGGCTGTATCACTGAATAATTATTAGATGAACCAAAGGTAACATTTTTATAAAAATAAATTATTCGTCATTATTTAAGATCATGAGAAGTTACCAAATGTTCGTATACGTCTTAGCAGTCTTCATCGCCACAGCTATCTCTTGGGCTTTGGTGAGGTTTAAATCGGTTTCAGATAATCTACTTTCTATCGTCCACTCCACAAACCGAGTGATCTCTTATCTCATCTAAAATTTTCCCAAAGTCAGTCACAATTGCTCTGACAACTTCCGAAGTTTGGCTCTGTATTTTCTAACACTTTCCTCAGTAGACTTAAAGCAGGAATTTAATCTGAACCGAGCCAGGATGATAGAAGGCTTGGGGCTAAAATGTGATGCTAATAATGCTAACAATCAAAAGTTTTGTCTTTAGGCTTACTTGGGCTGCACAAGGAACGTATTACACCGTGAGTGAGAGCACCAACCGATGACGGGAATATGGCCACGAAAAACCGATCCATTTACTCAGTAATCTTCCCATGACACCTGGTCTCCTTCCCGGTAGTCCTCAAGGATTACGAACCGAGGCATCGTCTTGTCTTCATATGCAGACCCTCTTCTCAGGCTCTGAGTCCCGTCCTCGTCGTCATTTGTACAGTAGTATAGGAGAACTCTGGACTTGGAAGAAGGGCAGGAAAACACACTCACACTATATTCGAATCACATCAAATTCAAATCTTTTAAATTTTATCAAAGACGGAAGACAGTTTTCCTCTCCCTAGAAAGAGTCGTGTAACAAGTATTAGCTAAGCTGGTAAAATAACACCCATCGTGGCGTCACATGTCTGTCCGGAGACAACGTGCGTCAGAATATGTCTGGTTCCTGCCTTGCTGTGAACGCACTCAACTGTGAAAAAATAGAACCTTTTAGGGACAGATCCAAGCACAGTGTATGCAATGGCACAGCACTTTAACTCTGATGACAAGATAGCCGATATACACTTCACATCTCGTACCTAACCAAACTTCTATGCACCGACTTAAACAATGTATTGTAAATAATCAAACATTCACTGCCATATCATCATGATCACTGGGGTCTGATAAACACCCTTTGTGACCTCTAGCACGGGTTACCACAGGGGGCGTAGAAACATTTCCGCAACTGTATCACCACCCCCCACCCCCCCACTCCATCTACCCGTCCACTCCGCACACTCACGAATCCAACCACCACCTCAGCCTGGACAAGACCCCCAACCATCCCACCAACCCCTACAGACGTCGACACCAAAATAAATACAATTGTGACAGGGGAACCTTCCTCAAATATGTTGAGGAAGGACTCAAAGCCAACGGGTTACCGGTGATTAAAATACCAGAGAACTACAAACACGGAGCTGGACTCGCCTCCCCTACAGCCACCACCATCCCACCTACACCCGCCAGGTCCACTTAACCCACAACCTCCTCCACCACATCTACCAAACCTCACCCAGACAGCCGCCACCAACAGTGAGACCACCCAAAACACCCAAACCCACACACAAGAAAACAAAACACCACACATTAAACAGAAACTACGAAAAACTCCCTACCGCATCCAACATCTGCCAAGCCGCCACCACCACAACCAACCACACCACTAACAAACCCACAACCTCCTCCACTAACTCTGCTGCACCCACAACTGACCTCACCCAGGCAGCCACCAACACCACTAACAAACCCCACAACCTCCTCCACTAACTCTGCTGCACCCACACCTGATCTCACCCAGGCAGCCACCAACACCACTAACAGACTACCAGAGAAACCACAAAACATAACAGTCACACCCAGTAACTCAAGGAAACCCGAGGAAGAGGAAACAAACCTCTCCCTCACCACTCGTGGACAATAAAAGACAAAATGGCACTTGAAATATACCAACAAATAAGACAATACGCCACGTTACTTTGTCACCCAACAAGCTCCCTAACCTCACCCCATCTCCCACCACCCCCACATCAACCTATAAGCACATCCCCTGTACACCTGCACCAACACCCACATCCCAGAACAAATCATGATCTGTTTCGGCCACTCTGAAGACACGAACAAAACTCAAGAAACTCAGCTAAAGGAACTCCTTTAAAACAAAAACCAAGACCAAAAACAAGACCAACAAAGAGTAAAAGCCACGCAAACATGATCACCATAATGCAATACAACACACACAAACGCAAAAGTCAAACATTTTGGCTATACATGCAGAAACTCCCCACACGAAAACAACGAGGGTGTAGCAATCCTATCACTGATTTCTCCTTCAAACACTTTATGGCCGCCAAGATCGACACTGAACACGGACAGATACTGGTATGCACAACACGCACAAGAGCAAACACTCACATCCCCTTCACAGACCTGAATTCCATCTTCAACAACACACGCCTACCAGTAATACTAAAGACTGCTCGACGCGAGAGACATAGCATTTCAACACAACAAAAACCCCCATTGGACCTTTCTTCCCCATGCTAACTGGACTTGACAGAAACGCCCCGACATAATCACAAACACGTTAGCTCTGCATTTTCAACACTACATTTCACCAGGTCCCCTGTCAGGCTCAGATCACATACCCATTACACTACAACTCTCCAACAACCCCATCCTGATCCCGACACCTGCACCACAATATCATTACCAAGACGCAGACACTTAAATCCACACTAGACGAACAACACTACACTCAACCTCGAACACCAACCCAACTCTTAACACTGACAAACGCAGCAGAGGAATACACATCAAAACGTTCTCAGAAGCCATCCATCAGAACACAACGACTGCTACAGACGACGATTCACACAAAACCAACAACTTCACACCAGTACAAAGACATAACCACGCTAAGAAGACATTTTCCTCAACCACCTCCACGAACACACATGCACTGGGCAGGGCTCGTAGCACAGGACACACAACCTCTAGAAATTCTGGCAAAGAATTGCCAAACTCGGGGGGACAGCCCGGCCCCCTTTCAATTTTCTGCTTGTAAACAGCAGACGAATCAGAGAGCCAGTTTAAGCCGCTTAAGACTTAAAACACTGGAAACCCATCTTCCACCCCCCTCCCACCCAACAGACCCATCTTAGACCACATAAACATCACACAAAAACAAAGACCGAACCACACCAGAAAACACTGTAGACACCATCACTCACTGCACCATTCACCCCAACATAAGTCAAACAAGCACTCGACAGAAGAAAGCACCAAGCGACAGCAGGATAGGACACCAAATCCTTAAAAACTTACCCCCAGAAAGTCACAGCCATCACGTACCTCTACAACACATTACTTGTTACAGGATACTTCCCCCGAACTCTTTAAGACAGCCACAGCCATCATGACCCCAAAACCAGACAAAAACCACACATACCCACAGATCCATCAGCCTCCTAGAGGTCTTGGGCAAGACATTTGAAAAACTATACAACCAACGCCTCAGGTACCACCTTGAAGATAAAGAACTGCTTTCACACAAGCAGTTTGGATTCAGGGCACAACACTCCACACAGGACGTACTGAACCTAATCCCAAACAACCTCCACATGAACAAGGTATCATACAAAAAAACCACTCATCACCCCAGACGTACAGTTGCCAGCAAAAGTCCTCCCACAGCTCTGCTACACAGGGCTGTGGGAGAATTTTTGCTGGCAACTGTACAGAAGACTTTCGGCAGTCTGACATGACGGACTAGAATACAAAATATGCACAAACTTCAACCTCCCCCCTAAACCATAACTCCTATGCAACTTCTTAACAGACAGAAAAATAAGAATTAAATTCACTCGAAAACTCTGACTACTCCCTACTGAACGCAGGCGTTCCATAAGGCTCAGTCCTCTCCCCAACACTATACATACTTCATACTAATGACCGGTATTATTGTCGTTTCGGTCATCCAGCGAATATGTTTTTCTCATGTCTTTTTATGCGTTTTGAACGATTCCGACTACTTCTATCGCAAATTACTACTTTTTGCGATTTTCTCCCACCCAAAACCCTTGGTTCCCATTATCGTTGGATAAGGAGGGAGGGGGTAGCTCAAAAAAGTAGTTATTTGTGGTAGAAATGAAGGTCAGAATCGTTCAAAACACAAAAAATCGGAAAAACAATTTCAACTTCTAAATTAGATAGATAATCGAAACGATAATTTTACCTAATGACGTGCCTGACCCCATACATAACGACCTACTGACCATACAGTACGCCAATGACGTAACAACTCGTCAGACACGGAAAAGCACTACAGTAGACTACCTCACAGAAAAAAAAAGCACAAAGGGAACTCGAACAGGTCACAAAGTGGGAACACAAATGGCGTATACAAACAAACTCCAACAAATCACCTACTTTGGCACAAGACCTCAACCTCGCCAGACATACACCAACAACCCAACACCACATTGTCATGGAGACAGCAATAGCATCAAAGGCACAGTGGCGGTGTAGATAACGGCTACCACCAGAAGGAATTGTCCGAATTGTTTGATTTTTTTTCTACACTAATACGATATAAAAAAAATGGAAACGACAATGCATAGAACCTAATAGAACCTGACAGAACATAACCATAGGTTGGGTTAGATTAGGTCAGGTTCTATGCATTATCATGCTAATTTATGTGTTAATAACTTCCCTTAATATTAGGTTGATCTACATCACCAATGGCAAGGAGGAATTCGTGGAAGCGTTCATCATCATTTACAGGAAACGTCTCTTGAAGAGGTATTAAGCGAGGTAAACAACAAAAATGGCGCCGGGAGGACAATTGTAAAGAAAATCAACAAAACTTCTGGTGTTAGCCATTATCTATACCTTACCGTTGTAATTATGCATTATATATACACTCACCTGTTCGTCTTGTCGAGGGAATTGATGAAATATAAAAGTAGGACGAGTTTCTTTAGATGTTCCGCACAGGAGCACGTGGGGGGCAAAAGTGGGCCCCCGAAGGTGATGTATTCCGTAAACAAAGAGACCTCACCAACGCCATCTGCTTGAACTCTGCTTTACTTTTTACCTTCATCCCTTAATGGGCAAATGTATTCACGAGAGTGGAGAAGTTCAATGCGCACAGTGGCTTCTTACTTGTCCTGCCAATGTTCATAAGATTATTTTTTAACTGATTCACATCTAGCTAATTGATGGACGATATGGTTTATGTGGTTGTCAATACTAATGATAATTCAACCCAACATCGTGAACAGCGTAAGTGTTGGGTGGGGCCTGGGGCTGCGTGACCATAGGTGGTGGTCCACACCTTGATAATTATCATAAGGTTTTCACTAGTTACGTGTAACAATAGTGGTGTTCAATTTAGAAAAAGAGAAACTACAACCCGTACACAACTCGAAAGGTGTCTAACACAGAAATATATGGAACACACTTCCCCATACACTCTTCTGCTTCACAACCTAATGTGAATCAACACTCAGTTCACCAGTTCAATATGTCACATCATTAGATCCACTGCTGGGCGCCATTGTCTCGGTTTTTTCTGTGTATACTTGGTTCCAGTAACGGCAGGAGTAATTCACAGCTCCCACAGATAACACGTAATATTTTGTGGGGTTCTTTCGTGTAAATTTCCAAAACACTATCTTGCACGAGGTAGCAGTAGTAAGCGTCCGTCCCCAAGAAGGTGAAAAACCCGACTGATTTTCCTTTCCCTGAACCAGCCAATCCAAACTACTCTAGACAGTGACGTCACAGTGGTGTTTGCTCCACGCGGCTAACAGCGTCTACTACCTACACCTGTAACTACCTTACGCTCTTACAAGTTGAGTTATCTATTTCATTTACCCTCAAGCATTCGTTAAGTGATTCAAAGTACTCAAGTTACACTATATCAGGTATACATGCATACATACATACATACATATGGTATACATACTGGGTGACACACCTTCTGACACCTCCCAGACAACAACAAACTGTATATACTCCTATTTACCAGCCAGTCGAGTTCCTCACTGGGGTTTCCACGACTGCGGTTGATTGTGACAAACATCTTTTATCGCAAGTATGTTCCTTTGTCGGGCAGCAGACTGGACACCACGCTAGGGAGAAACCCTTTGATACAAGAGAAGTAGTCGTGTCTCATATTTTCTTTTACTTACTCTTAATACCTGAATATTTTACCCGTTTTCTGTAAAATTAATTAAGACAGACTACAGGTTGTCCATAAATGATTACCCTCATTAAAACATGAGAACATACTGTTTTTAGGGTAATAATTTATGGACACCCTGTGTTTTATATTAGTTTTTTGGTTCGTCCTCATAATACCAACTAATTTACACACTAGTCAAATGATAATACAGTGTTTCTCTCACGATATTTCCAGGAGCCACGTACTGTACAATCTTCTGAAAATTCACCAGCACGACTTATGGTGATCAGTTTGTACAATTGTTTGGTATCTTGGTCATGAATGTCACTACTTGAACCAGGAGTAAATATAACTAAGACACGGGCATCTTGAAACATAACGTAAGGAAGTTCACAGCATTTCATATAAGACCAAAACATAAGCGTGGAAAATAAATATAAATGGTCAGAGTAGTATGATCTGAGATTGGATAAATGGTCGTGAATGAAAACAATGAAAAATGCAGAATAGATAGGAAATAAAGGGTAATATTAGAGGAAATAAACAGGAAAAGATAGCGTTTGTGTTTAAACCCTTACACATCCGGTGCACCATGTGACGTGTGTGTTTGAACCCTCCAAGTTAAGTCGAGAGAGAGAGACCCGCGACTGAGGTAATTCTCCCCTAATAAAACATCGTAAATATGAAACACTTTATTACATCAGAATGAGTTTATCACAGCATGATGAAAATTACATTTATAAACACATAAAAAGTGACATGGAATCGTCTTAATAGCTAGTACTTAACGCTCTCATAAGGACTGCAAAAAACTGTTCAGGTAGAAGGACTTAATTGACTATAACATATACAGGTTTAGATGACAGAGGTGTGTAGTGAAACAGACAGATACACCTTCCCTGTCTCTTTCTCGTCTCTTTTTATTTACACAAGTTTATTTTCTCTTCAGGACATTTCTAAACTGCTCTAGAAAAATAAGGAGTTAAATAAATTGAAATACAGCTGGAGACTGGACGACATGTGGCGGAATGATACAACTTTATTTTCTCAATGAGTTTATGAAAAGGAAACTTAAGTTATTAAAAAAAGCTAGATTATCGTACACTGGCATAAGATATATTCGTCATTTATTTACATAAATTACATAGTAAAGAATTTTTTTCACGTTTTCTTACTCAAGAAGTATCAAAACACGAGGGTGAAGTAGTCCTCAAATGCCTCGCCATAATGAAGGAGAAAATTGTGACGAATTGTTAGAATCTATCAGTCAAACTTCAACATAACAGACTGAGTACACTGTGATTGTAACTCAAGTGTGACCTACGGTTTCTTAATATATAGATGGAAGTTCTTTTTTCAGGTTTGTATAAACCCGACACAAACTGCATCATGGTACAGTAAGTATCGCGGAGGACACCAGGAACAGGCCGCCGCAGCTTCCACCAACATCGTCTTCAATATCTAGCGCCATGCAGCATGACCTCCCGACCCCTGCAATATCTCAGGTTTAACTCGGACGTGACAAAGATAAGTTGACTAAATAACTCCCTTGATTTAGTCAAGATTCTGCTTCGGCAGGATGATGGCTGTGTTGATTCATGAGTAAGGATTGACTGTTTCAGCCAGAGGTTGATGTGTCAGCTCAACAGGGACTTGGAAAAGCAGGTTAGAATTGATTACAGTATATCAATACTTTCCTATATAAAAGCATATATTACTGTAATCATTGTTATTGTTTCACTTATCAGGGTCACTAAGTACCGCACATAAGCCTCTGTTCTGACCAAAGCAACTTATAGAACTTCAATATGTGGTCGCGTAGAAACCAACGTTATTCTGATATATCATACATGAGGTACTGACGTCCTGCTATTTAAATATCCCGATACATACGCACCATTTACTCTTCACCGGGAGCTACGTCAAACACCCGAATGACAATACTGTATACCCACATTCTCTTCACTGTTAACTAAATGACAACCCAAGTAAACTTTTAATAACAGAAATAAATAAAATAAATAACAAGCAGCCTCATGGAACAAAAGATGAAGCGAGTCACAGGAAGCATAACACAACAAGATGAAACAAGAGAGCTGATCACTGAATAATGACTTTATGTTAACCATTACCTTGACTTAAAACTGTGTACAAACCTCACCACATCATGGGTTATCAACACACGTCTCTCTATCGTAAAACTGCTGGATTTTCTCCTTGAAAGAACTTACGATAAATGAAGTAAATCTAGTGAGAATAAACTAAACCCGGGTGTTAGTGTAAGATATTTTCAGGTTCTGGGTTCTTAAAGGTTCACATGATATATATTTCTTGAACTGAAGCTACACGGACGCATTTACCTGACTCAGTAAAGCTAATACATCATAATAAGGTCCTTCAATAAGATCAAAATTCCACTAAAATCCAAACTATAAAGATACGTTCATTTAGGTTTTGGTAAGGAAGAAAAATAAAGAATATTTTCCCTTTAAATTTACATCCGAATTGATGTTACTGTCTTCAGAATCACCGTGTAATGTGATGTTATTCTTGAGGATTATATTAGTGTCATAACATCAGTCATTTTGTTATAGCCTCACAGTTTTACGCATGAGAAATAGTTCATCGTAAGATCCTTTAAGAATCAAGAGTGAGAACATCAAGAGAGAAGTGTGAATGTTCGTCTATTAATAAGCGTCTGGAACTGTAGAACGTCTTGAGAAATATTTTAAGTCGAAGTCTTTTTTCTTCCTTTAGTTAAGTATGAAGTGAATGACTAAGACGCTTACAAGGTATTATTTATATATCTCCATGAAAAGAGAGTTCAGCGTAGTAACTTTATTTACGGGTTGAAATGCTTAGAAAATGTAACTCAACGAAAGCAAAAATAAAGCCAGATCCTAAAAAGTAAAATACATCTTAATTTTTTTTTATACTAATGCAAATTGTCTTCTGGTTGTACTTTGAAAATAACTATCGGTAGTAATTCTACTTTAAATACATCAGAGTTTACCGAGTCTTCAAAAAGATCTTTAATATCTAAAAAGAAATTAAAATCCTTGAACTTAGTATTTACATCCATACCGTAAACTCAAACCCTATCAATTACTGTAACATTATTCCCCTCGACAGTGCTGGAATGATCTTATAAATGAATCCAATATGAGAGTAAAGTCCCAGTTTTTCTTCTCAAGTTACCAGATATTTTACACGTTATGTTAAAACCTCCGCTGGAACATGGAGAACAGTTAGTTGGCATTCAGGATCTACCCCGGCAGGAGGGAAGTGGCCGCTGTCTGTGTGAGACGTATGTAAACATGGAAGCTGACGTTGATATAATACCCAAGACGTCCAACAAGCAGCAGGCCCTTGAGTGGATGCACGAGTGAGAGAGAGAGAGAGAGAGAGAGAGAGAGAGAGAGAGAGAGAGAGAGAGAGAGAGAGAGAGAGAGAGAGAGAGAGAGAGAGAGAGAGAGAGAGAGGAGAGAGAGAGAGGGGGGGGGAGTTGGTTGTTGTGGATGGTGTGGAAGAAGAGGTAGAGTGGGGGAGGAGGTGGCAGTGAAAGAGAGGAGATTGGAGGGAGGAGGATGTGGTGATGGTGGAGGTGAGGGGCAGACAAGTTGGAGCTACCGTTAGGGGGCTTTGGCAGGGTACCATCACTCCTCCACTTCCAGCTTACTCCTGAAGGAAGGAGAGAGAGAGAGAGAGAGAGAGAGAGAGAGAGAGAGAGAGAGAGAGAGAGAGAGAGAGAGAGAGAGAGAGAGAGAGAGAGAGAGAGAGAGAGAGAGAGAGAGAGAGCATGCATGTGTGTGTGTGTGTACGTGTGCGTGAGAATGTGTACATGTGTGTGTTGGGCCTTAAAGTGGGATGGAACCGTACTGACGAACACATACTAGCGTACGTCTCAGCCTCGGGTAGCCTTCCTTCCTACGGTTGTCTAGATGTTTACTGATGATTTGAAAGTTGACGTTGGTGTGTTCGTATCTAGTTCCTCCCTAGTAACTCGACATTAGGATCTCTTTCAATAATAATAATAACAATAATAATAAGAAGAATTTACATAAACGTATAGTAATCAATTAAACGCTTTAGTGATCTCATTATTGGGTGATTCCATTCAGGTAGTTTTAACCTATTCACTTCATTTCAGTATTTCACCCATAAGGGACTTTTACAGAGATTTATGGTCGATTTTACAATGTACAACTACATCAATTGGGATTTTAATCATGAAATAATAATAATATAATAAGATGCTTACAATGGAACCCCGAAACAAGATAGTTAGATAAAGAAGTTATTATAGATCTGGTCTTTCAATATTTATGATAACTATAAGTGATTTTAGTCAGCCACGACATAATAGATCTCTCCTGACTTGACTGAAAGAAGAGTTTTGCGAACGAGGATTGTGATCAAGTATGACAACGCAGTCAATAATGAACTCTTGAGTCACCTTTGTTTATCATGCCTTGGTTAGTAAGACGAGTCACTGTTATCTCAAGAGGTCCCAAATTTAATCCAGGTCAGGAGTACAATGACTGGTTGCCTTGGTTCTCTCTAGACCAGCGTGTTGAAAACTTAGCCGTCAGCCTACACTTTCTCGCGGCCGTTCCCTGAAATTCACGATGGCCGGAGACACCAAAAAGGAGAAGAAAACAAAACCGCATCGTATTATAAGAGTTAAATATTCCACAACAGATGTGACATGGATGTGATGATGACTGGATGAGACATGATGGTCCGAATAAAACAACTGCAGTAACGAAAAACAACAGCGGGAGCAGCTGAACAACCTAGAACACGCTCGCACGACGGACGGAGGAAGCGGCAGAAATTAACATTAATGAATATGGTAATTGACTTAATAGTTTGCAGGGACATGCGAGTATGTTGACTAGAATTATATAATATGACGGGGGCTACAGAGGAGCCCCCACAGTTGCCCTTCGAGGTATATGGTATTGGTAATTAAACCTACAAAACCCCCATTAATGTTTCTAACACAACAACAAACAATACCACTTAATGTCCACATAACAGAGGTAATACAGTTTAATTACACACATTAATTTCATCTGTTTCATAAGTACTGGCAATTTGGAGACACAAATGATATGAGCATGTAAAAGATGGAATAAAAATACTGGCACCTTATATATGAAACACTTGTTCTTGAAGCTGAGTTTGATTCTGTGGTGAGTAGTGGAGGGCCAGGTGTGTGGAGGAGGGGCAGGTGTGTAGAGGGATAGGTGTGTAGTGGAGGGGCAGGTGCGTAGAGGAGGGGCAGGTATGTAGAGAGATAGATGTGTAGTGGAGGGGCAGGTGCGTAGAGGAGGGGCAGGTGTGTAGA
>NW_024733260.1:0-9676 GCF_018991925.1 Homarus americanus
GCGGTCAATTGAACCCAGAGGGTCCCGCGTTAAGTGAAAACGCGTTAAGTGAATAACAGAACATATGGGATTAATTCCAATAGAACCCAGCCCGACCCCCAAACTCCACTTTTTGACGACAAATAACTATGTTGTAGTAAAAATAACATCTTAATTTTATGATGGTGCATGCACACAATTAATACTTAAGAGAAATACAGTCGCCAAGTTAATGTCCATTCAAATAATGGACTCAACTCCCTCCCCCTCTCACACTACAGTACACAGCCAGCTAACAGATGGTCGGTCGGTCCCTCCTTCCCCCCCCCACCCCCCACCAACCGTCCCAAGGAGATGTGTGGGATAACCTCAAACTAAAGTTAGGAAAATATAATTGACATTGCTGGATTCCTTGTAAGACCAGGAATATTTTGAATATAAATGTCATATATTTTTCACAAAAGATAACATACTTACTCAGATTAAACATTTTATCTAAAAATTGTATGTTTAATGCAAAAAATATGTTGTTTATATTCAAAACGATCACCAAATTATAAGAATTCCAGCAATGTAAATTATATTCTGGCCGGATAATTTGTATGAATTTTATGAGCTAAAACAAATATCTACAGTTAATAAAAAAAAAAATATATTCTTCAACACTATCTGTCAATCAAAGTACCCCACCTTGCCTCCCCCCCTCTTCCAACCGCGCGGTCAGTCCCAACCCTCCCCCCCACCCCCCACCAACCGTCCCAAGGAGATGTGTGGGATAACCACTAAATTTTAATAAATAATACCTCAAACTAAAGTTAGGATAATATAATTGACATTGCTGGATTCCTTGTAAGACCAGGAATATTTTGAATATAAATGTCATATATTTTGGACAAAAGATAACATACTTACTCAGATTAAACATTTTATCTAAAAATTGTATGTTTAATGCAAAAAATATGTTGTTTATATTCAAAATGATCACCAAATTATAAGAATTCCAGCAATGTAAACTATATTCTGGCTGGGTAATTTGTATGAATTTTATGAGCTAAAACAGGCAGTCAGGCAGGGTGGGGGGTGGTGCGACTCTAAAAATAGCTCTCGAGCCGGACACTCACCACGTTGCTGGACACTCACCACGTTGCTGTGGAAAAATCCGCGTTAAGTGAAAGTTCAGCTTTGGCAAGGCACCGCATATATGCGAAAACGCGTTAAGTGAAAGCGCGTTAAGCGGGGTAATACTGTATTAGGTTTTTTAACACTTACAATAGTAGAAAAGATGGCTGGGCACACGGGGATGGGGGGTTTGTTCCGAGGCAGAGGGCAGATTATTGGCCCTCACCTGTATCACTTGTATCAATTGTATCACTATCCACCACAGAGGCTTGCAGGGCCTCTTTGTCAAACCCCTCAAAGTCCATATAAGTCCATATCCTCACTATCACTATCACTGACTTGGGCCGGCTGTGGTGGGTGGCGTGTGAAGAACTCAGTAATGTTTTGATGACTGGGCGACCTTGTGCACACCCTGCCCGCGCCGCTCTCCGCGTAAAAGAGTACAAGCACCGCGTAAAGTGAGCATTCCAGGTCTGGCAGGGTACTGCGTAAATGTGGAAACGCGTAAAGCGGGGTAATACTGTAATTTACTCAATGTAGCTATAGAGAGTTAAATGAAGGACAGAGTGAAGACTTGAGTAGAGACTTTTCGAGGGAGAACGGAAATATATGCGTCGTCCTCCCTCGAGGGAAGACGGAACCATCCATAATGGCTCTAAATAACGTCTTCCTCTAGTGAGTGATATCAAACTACTGCCCACAATAGGTGGCCAGAGAGCCGGTTACTTAATGCTCAACTCAGCAGCAATTGACATGACTTCCCGTGAGCATGCCTTATCTGAACATGCTAGTGGAAAGTTACAGGGGGTGATAGAGAATATAAGTCTAATGTAATTAACCCATTTATATAAATACTTCTGCCTATAAGACAGAGGCTAATACATTTCTTCGTCTCTGAATTTCTTTATCATATAACAACACAGCACATTGTAACACAGTACCATAAATCATTATAACCTGATCATAATTTGATTGCAATTATAGTAATAAAAGTAACTTTTGATGTGCTAGGAGAGATTTCTCCTCCGTAAAAACTCGTCGAGTTATAGTTGCTGCCATAATCTTGTAAACATTACTCTCGATGGTGATTGGCTGTCGTAATTGTGTAGATGAAACGTGATTGGCTAGAATTTCAGTGTTTGAATCCTTGCTCTCAAATGAAGAAAATGCAACAGATTACCCGATCCGGAGTTCGAGCCGAGGTTCTGAATATGGGTAATCCACTGCAGGAAATCTCGGCTCGAGGAATCCTGATTCGCAAACCTGAGCCGAGCTCAAATCCCAGGCTCAAACTACCTTTTTGAATGCAGGCCATACAGTACGAGTCATACTGTTGCTGACACTGAATGACTTGCGAAAATACTATTACAAATTCCCTTCCTTCCTTTTTATTTCCACAGATATAAGATATCCTTTTCCATACAAGTGTTTGTTATATCTTTTTAATACATAATGTTTATATATTTATCTTAAAATATTATGGAATTTTTTGTATAGCCTATAGAATCCCGGACGCACTCAGCTGCCCAAATCGCTGGCAACCCTGCCAGCCTGTTGGGTCCCCTTTGTGCACGGGCCCAGGTGTTTTGGTACCATTACCATCCCCCTCTCACAAACCCTACATTGCAGCATACAGTAATACCCCGATTTACACGGTTCAATTGAACCCGCGGAGGTCCGCGTAAAACGAGAAACGCATAAATGGAATAACAAAACATATGGGATTAATTGAAATAGAGTCTGGGCTGACTCCCAAACTCCACTTTTTCAGACACAATACCTATGTTGCAGCAAAAATAATATCTTAATTTTATGATGGTATGCACACAATTAATATTTAAGAGAAATACAGTCGCCAGGTTAATGTCCATTCAAATAATGGACTCAATTCCCGCCCTCCCCCCCACCCCCCCACACCCCCCCACCCCTCACCCCTCCCCTCTTCCCACGCTCGCTGTCCTCCTCTCTGAGAAATGTTTGGGTAGAAAACACTAGATTAAAATTATAGTAATAAATAATAACTCCAGACTAAAGTTAGGATAATATAATTGACATTGCTGGATTCCTTATAAGACCAGGAATATTTTGAATATACCACGTCATATATTTTGCAAAAGACAACATATTTGCTCTGTGTAAACAAAATTCTTGCATTAGATCTAAAATTTGTATGTCTATTTGAAATCCATGATGTTTACATTCAAAATGATCTCTCATCATATTATGAAATTCCAGCAATGTAAATATAATATTCACAATAGATAATTTATATAATTTTTATGAGCTAAAACAATATCTTCAGTAAATAAAAAAATATACTTCATCCGGAACACTATCATCCCAATCAAAATACCCCACCTCCGGCTCCCCCCTCTTCCCGCTCGCTGGGTCCTCCCTACCCTCCACCTTCCTCCCCTACAGAGAATATTTGATTAAAACAGTATATATACATTTTAGTAATAAATAATACCTCAGACTAAAAGTTAGGATAATATAATTGACATTGGATTCCTTGCAAGACCAGGAATATTTTGAATATACCGTCTTATATTTTGCAAGACAGCATGTATTTGCTCTGTGTAAACAAAATTCTTGCATTAGATCAAAATTTGTATGTCTATTAAAATCCTTGATGTTTTTTGTTCAAAACCAGTCATCATATTGTAAGAATTCAGCAATATAAATTCTTTATTTAGATGAATTTATATAGATTTATAGTAAACAATATCTTCAGTAAATAAAAAATATACTTCATCCAGACACTATCTGTCAATCAAAATACCCACCTCGCCTCCCCCCTCTTCAAGCTGGGTCCCTCCCTACCCTCCACCTTCCCTCCCTACCAGAGAAATGTTTGGGTTAAAACAGTATATATACATTTTTAGTAATAAATAATACCTCAGACTAAAGTTAGGATAATATAATTGACATTGCTGGATTCCTTGCAAGACCAGGAATATTTTGAATATACACGTCATATATTTTGCACAAAAGATAACATTTTTTGCTCTGTGTAAACAAAATTCTTGCATTAGATCTAAAATTTGTATGTCTAATGCAAAATCCATGATGTTTACATTCAAAATGATCATCATATTGTAAGAATTCCAGCAATGTAAATTATATTCTGGCCGGGTAATTTGTATGAATTTTATGAGCTAAATAGAAAAATTATACTTCACCCTCGTATATGAGTAGATGCACCGCGTAAAGTGGGAATTCCGGTTCTGGCAGGGTACCGCGTAAATGTAGAAACGCGTAAACCAGAACCGCGTAAAGCACGGTATTACTGTACATACACTGTAGTGTTGCAGCAGCGCCACATGTCTCTGAGTCAGCTGGGTTACTGGCAGAACTGTTACACTCACTCTCTGCATTGCCCAAAAATTTTTTTTAGAGCGGAGTTTTTTTTTCTACCTAAGGTATATGCGATTGTATTTTATGATGTGCTATGTATCATTTTTATTATTTATTATAAAAGTTTTTATTCATTTTTGGAGGGAGGGAGGATGAAAGTTCTGGAGCCAGTGCGTAACAGAAATGTGATTGATCACCCAAGCGGCTAACAAGCTGCTCAGTGGCGTAGTGAAGTCAAGTAAATTTTTGAAAAATGTGGATGATTGTATTTGTCTTTTGGGAAATAGGGGGTTACAGACATATGTCCATTCACAAGGAACATCTCCATCCATGGTGCGTTAATCCTAGAATGAACACTTAATAATATCTTTAATTTCTGTTTTTTTGTGTTATATTTTATGGATTAACCTACACCATACAAATCACACAAGCTTGATGCCAAAACACCACTGTAAGGTTTTTTTTTTTAATCTACCTTTTCTTGTATGGATTAGGAATAGCGTTTGCATTTTCCCACCACTAACACTTGCTTCTTTTGCAGACATAGTTGGGGTTAAATAAGAGCATTGGTAGATAATAATTGTATATTAAATGTTTTGAGGGGAGCATGGTAGATTGGTAACATAAAAACAAAAGAAACAGTCTAATACACAATGCAGAGGGTGTGCAGAAATTTCCGGGTTCTGAACCCAGGAAATTTTAAATTTCCACCTCCAGGACATATTGTCCTGACCAGCATTGGTGCTGAACCAGTAATTGCCAGATAATTGATGGTCAACCTGTATGAATTTTGTATGCGGTTTGAACAGCCATTTGGACATATGGACAGGTTTGTTCATATGTCTGAATGTTTGTAAGTACAGGAGCATGTATTATGATTTGTTGAGGTACACATTTTATACTTGGCAAATTAGATGACTCATAGTTTTGGGGAATATTTTAAGCTTCAAAGGTCATCTTGTACACCAGTAAATATTGTCTACATTATCTAATTCACTTGTTACTGGTAAATCACTGAGGACCACCATCTATCTTGATTACCTGGTACTGTACATGTAATTACTTAATGTAAATATGCATTATAATAATTCTTATATCTTTTTTAGCGTGTCTTGCAACACAACCGTTCATGCATGAAGGCATACGAGTACATGGGTTTCATCATGGAGAAGGAGCAGAGTTATCGAGATGCTGCTTATAATTATGAACAGGCCTGGAAATTTAGTGGCAGCACAAATCCTATGATTGGTAAGAAGTTAAATGTTTCTTTCTTGGAATATACTGTATTAAATATAATAACAAAATTGTAATTATAGGTAGAGAATGACCTTATTTATTGGTAGCATCACTGAATAAGGAGCCCTAATTTTTTAAGATGTTATTATGAACAAGTACCATTGGTACTACTTTTATAAAGTTTTGTTCCCAACACCCTCCATGTGGCCTATTGGAACTTGAGATAGAGGCCCCGAAAAAGTGCATAAAAATTTTGGAACTATCATAATTTAAATCATTCAATAGAAAAAAAAGGAACTGGGAATTGAGGCCCCCCAAAACACATAAAAATCAAAGAATGTATTCAAGAATTTTTTTAGCATCTCTTTCATACCAAGTGTCATGCAGTCTTCTAGAAATTATTTCATATTACTTTTGTACCAGTCACATGTTGCATGGCTTTGTTCACACTACAGTATTGAGTGCTAATGCCCAGGAAACAGGTCTCTGTGACACACTGCACACGACTACCATAGAGCAGTAGATCAGGATCTGGATGAAATCCTTGAAGCCAGCAGAAATGCATGGCAACTGTCTTCAAGGGAGAAAACCTGAAACCATGCTCTGTGGTCCAATGTGAAACCTTGTCTAGTGCAATTGCATGCAACTTTCAGCCATTGACATATTATGAGATTGATACACCACCTGGAACTGATGCTGCTACCCCACTGAGGAACCCCGTCCTCCTGGATATGTGGTGCTGACATTTCTGTGGCAATGCGTACCCTAAAATTGCAATGTCCCAAGAACTGACCTATTATTGATGGTAATTTTCTCTGCTATCCAAAATTGTGAAGCTCCTTAAGGATGCTGACTCTCTAAGCTGTGTTGTAATCTTTCTCGGGGTCGAAAAATAAATGCAAACAAGATGCTGGTGATGAGCAAAAACATCACAGACTAAGGACCAAGACAAATGAGCATCTATTGTTGAATGCATCTACCAGAAGCCAGATTGATATGATGAAAGAAGGACATCCTTCTCCAGGTAGTATATTAATTACAAGTTGACCATCTTTTAAAACAGCTTGCAGATACAGGACAGTAGCGTCCTGCCATGAGGACAGGAAGGCACCCTCTCGCCAGAGCCTGTTTTATAGCTGCAATAGAAAGATCTGTGCCTCAACTTCAAGGTGGCAGAGCATTGAAAATGGGATATCATCAGGGCCTGGTGATGTATCTCTAGTGAGTGAGAGGGCAGTTCTCATTTCCTTCATTGAGAACATGATGTATGTCTCACCTCATCCCACTCCAAATTCCAAGGTCTATGACGCCTCCACTCTTTACACACGCTTAAACTCTGAGGATCGAGCTGCCATAGAAGACACCCCTGCAAATACTGTGGCAAAAAGCTTAGCAACTTCTTCAGGGGCAACAACTGAGCTGCCATCATTAGTCCTGAGAACTGGAAGAGGATTGCATAGTACTAACTTGCCTCCTATTTTCTGCACATATTTCCATACCTGGGACAAGGGAGTTATTTATATTTAAAGAGGAGACGTAAGTAAAAGACTGGTAACGGGCATTCTCTAAAACTTGATGAGCTTAGGCTCTGGCCCGTTTGTATTCCATATGATAAAATTCTGTTCTGTGACGCCAGTAATGACCATAAACTCTGAGCCGCTCAACAACTGCCTGCCTGCATTCCTCTGACCACCAAAGAACAGGTCGGTGAGCTACACAACCAGAGGTCTGAGGAATGGAGCAGTGACCAGCTCATTGGAGCTGGCTAAGTGTTCAACTTGTGATGTCAGGAGGACTTCAGGGAGGAAAGTAGGATAGGGTAGTAGTTACTTTCTTTGTGGTTGTCTGTTAATTTCCTCTCAAAGTCCAGTAGAGAGTCTGCTGAGGACAATGAGAGATCTATGGCTGTAGTCGTGTTGGCTTGGACATAATAGTGGGTGATATAGCCAATATTTAATATACCCTGGTTCATTTCTTCAATAATTGCAGCTGTCAAGTCACCCCTTGAATTAATTATTGTATCACCCCAGAAGGTATGTCTTCCATTAAAATCACTAAAGATAAGGTAAGGAGAAGGAAGTTGATGAATTAATGAAGCCAAATCCTCCCTGGCAATTGGTGTACTGGGTGGGAGGTAAATGGAGCATATGGTATTGGTGCATTGGAGGTAAATCTTGGAAGCTGTCACCTGCAATGGGGAAGTGTTGGATAATGGGCTATAGGGTACACCACACATGTCCGAGACAAAAATGGCTGTTCCCCCATGATGCATCTGTTGTGGATTTTGAGGGGAATAAAAAACCGAATATCCTCTGGGAGAGGGATGAGCATAGGCACCTAACACTGTGCCCTAGAGACAAATGCATATAAGGGAGAATTTGATCAGTAGCAACTGGAGTTCCTCCTAGTTGCCTTGTAAGCCTCAACAACTGCTTTGGACTGTGGCAAAAGTGGCAGGACAGATCCAGGAATATCAAAAGGAGGGTCAAGCTGTCTCGTAAGGAACATAGCAAACTGTGAGCCACTCGCTGTTTTTCATCTAAAGGGAACATCAAAAAAATTTCAGGTATAAATAAATTTAATATTTCACCATAATTTTGCGTACAAAAGGTTAGTGACCCCTCTAAGCTCAACCTTATATTTTGATATCTGTATCATTATGAGAAATGCCAGTTATACAAATATCGAAATGTAAACGAACGAATGTCTTAATTTAAGTGTCATAGATTACAAGTTGCTCCAACAGTAAAGTCCTAAAATGTGTTTTCATCATTTTAAAATTCTTGGCTGTGCATGGTCTTGCTCTGAGAAGAAGAAATGAGAATTTTGGCTCAGTTAATAATGGAAATTTCCTTGGACTGATAGAACTGCTGGCTCAGTATGACCCATTTCTTGAAGAACATTTGAAAACACACTCTAACAATGGTTTTGGGAGACTTTCATATTTATCAAAAACCATCTATGAAGACCTGATAGATATTATTGGTGACATGATGCTTTTGTAGATAATGCAAGAGATTAAAGATGCCAGATATTTTTTTTTTCATTTGACTCTGCACCTGATATCAGCCATATACAGTATAATTACCACAAAAAATATTGATACCAGTTAATTTTTCTCATGATATTCGTACAAAAACTTATTTCAAGGATGAATAAGCCGTTTTTTTCGAAAAACCAGTTATTGTGATATAGTCCAGAATGCGATGTCTAGCTTATACCTAGGTATGTAAATGCCTCGCATTGACTCGCCAGGCCAACATACGGGCAATTAAAACATCTAATAATTACGTAAAAATTTGAAATATTAGGACACGTCGCTACCTGGCATTTAATTGCAATTCTCAAAACCCCCTCCCGCACCCTCCATCACACTCGCTGCCACCGTCATTCTGGACTATATCACAAAACTGGTTTTTACAAAAAAACGGCTTTTTGTTCAATCCAGAATGAGACATCTAGCTTTGAATACCAGAGTGGGAGATGGAGAGGGAGGTGACGTTGCATACAAGGCTCCATGAGCTTAGGTCCAGATTATGATTATAAACCGTTTGGAATATTTTCCAATATTAGGAACATTTACCGGAAGGTAAAATGTTAATTTACATATCCCAATGAGGATACTCACTTTATTCTGATGAGGAAGAAGGTCCTGGTTGTGGAGTTTGACTAAGTGGGGGAGGGGACCCCAGCACCACCACATGTGAAGCATCTTTCAGATATAGATGAAGATAGCTGTTTTGAAAGGTTTTGAAGATTTCCAAAGGCCCACTTCTTTGATCTGACTGAGGTTCATATGCTGCAGAAAGGCCACAGACCCTGCATATTTCCTGATATCATGTGCCCAAAATTTCTTGCCAGAGTCTGCTTGATTCACTAACTGAGATAAATATTTTTTCATTTGACTAGGAGACAATTTCTTACCATCCTGTGATGAGAATACTGTATATAGGGGCCTCGATTAGGGAATCTGGTTAACCATTCC
>NW_024733261.1:0-53438 GCF_018991925.1 Homarus americanus
GTTTGCCAGGGGCTGGGGTGGGGGATATACCGTATATCACGGCCTATAAGACGAAATTTGAACATTAAAAAAATCTGCCCAAAGTTAGGGGGTCGTCTAAACCACCAAGTTTAAAATTCTTACCTCTTAAATATTGTGGTTTAGTGTGTCAAGAGTGGTGATGAAAACATCGTAAGCCACTCACAAGGTCTTACCACTAATTATTTTATACTGAAACTTACGTTTGGCAAGCTGGATTCAAATTAAGATTACCGGTATATTAAAATAATAAAAATGTATTATAAACCTGTCTAACATACCGTAAAAGAGATTTATACCCCTGTAATAAACACAGCTATCATCACACACCCCTCCCCACGCCCCCCCCATTTGCCAGTGAGGAGACAAGAAAGGAAAAGTGCATTAATTCTTGAAACTATCGACGGTTAATTACAGACGCTCAAGTGACGTCACTAGTGTTTACACTACACCAGCTGGTAATATTTGATGCCATTACTTGAAGTGAATTGGCCTTATTTTAAGTAACTAACTATAAATAAATACAAAAATTAAAAAAAAGATCAAAACTGAGAAATAATATACTGTATGTATGTTGTGTTGTCAAAGTAAGAGGAACAATTGTGTAAGTACGTAATATTTTTTCACTCAAATCCTAATGAAACACTACTGGAGAACATTCCTTTGTCGCAAAACAGTTTATAAATTAAAGAAAATAATTACAGTGTGTTTAATATATTACAGTATATTATAAATAAATAAATAAAACAAATAATTCGGTAAATCTATTTAAAGTAAATGGAAAATAAGCAAACATGTTATTTACCAAGACCCTTCCGTCTGGCTCAGGGTGAGATGGAGGGGAGATAAAGAAGGCTATTTATAGCCCATCAGAAGTGACCAGTACCCTAATGCACCATAAATAATTCATTGAACATTCATTTTTTGTACATAGTATATTCAGTATATATATATATATATATATATATATATATATATATATATATATATATATATATATATATATATATATATATATATATATATATATATATATATATATATATATATATATATATATATTTGTGTAATAAATGTATGTAGTAAGTACATACTGGTAACCTTTTTCACTCAAATCCTAATGAAACATCACAATTAGAATACGGTGGTTGCTGTTGAACCACATGTTGTATAAATAGTCACACCACCCAGACGAGGGAACACTCCCACCACGCTTCAGTGACGTCACTAGTGTTTACACTACACCAGCGAGTATAATTTGATGACATTACTTGAAGTGAATTGGCCTTATTTTAAAAAATCAAGGATGGTTGGTAAAGGACTACTGAGTCAGTGGGTAAGTGTCACATTTGGGGTACTGGTCTTATACAGCAAATAGAGCTCAAAAGCTACTTTTTAAATGGAAATTTGGGGGGGGCGTCTTATGCACCCCGCCGCCTTATAGGCCGTGATATACGGTAGTTGACAGGATGGAATATATATATATATATATATATATATATATATATATATATATATATATATATATATATATATATATATATATATATATATATATATATATATATATATATATATATTTGGTATGTTCAGAGAGAAAGTAGTTTTCTGTTGTCTAATCCATATTAACCACAGCAAGAGGGCTAACAATAACAATTATTTGATTGAGAGGCATACATGCATAAAAATCATGTTAATTCATCATTATTATTACTGCTTCCTGTGCAATACTGAGACTATGAATTGTAAGAGAGGGGAACAGCCATCACTCTAAAGTAATTCAATATTTCAAAAAATGGTATTATTGTCGTTTTGGTCATCCAGCGAATTTTAGGATTTTAAGTTTAAGGTTCGGTTCGGTTAGGTTAGGTTAGGTTGAAATAATATTTTTTTAACTCCCAAATAGGTGGATGACCGAAATGATAATTGTAACAACATTATAAGGTGATGTTGGCTATTTGAATTAGAACTAAAATGAGGGATTGATATCCCTGCTCATCCTACCTGACAAATTCCAATCCCATATCCTACAAAATGTTTATTTCATACATACAGTGAGTTCTGCTGTAACTCGTGTTTTGATAACGTGAATTTGCTCGAACTTGATTTATGAATAGAGGAACGATATTTGTATAACTCGAACGCTTGTTTGCTGTAACGCGATTTTTGCTTACTATTTCTCCAATTTTGTGGTATTAACTGTGAATATGGTAAAGAAGAATGTCTCCAAGAAGGGTTCTGGTGATCCCATTCCCGGTGATGATCGTAAAAGAAAGGCTATAACACTTGAAGAGAAGCTCGATGTTATCAACCTCAAAATCACCCTTCTCCCCCATCAAGTTATATTCATATTTTTTCAAGGTAGTGTTACATTTACTGTATGATTTCATTATTAGATATGAATGTAACATTTATTTAGACTGTGCTATCCTTTGTGTTAGGCTAACTACTAAATTTTTTTATCGATTTCAAGTAGTAATCTGCACCTAACCCTATTTTTCTCCATAAGCCCTGTTATTTCTATTACGCGATTTTCTATAACACAATATTTTACAAGAACACAACTATTACGTTATAGCAGAACTGACTGTACTTTCTCTTTATATGATCCCAGCATCTTTTTAACTGTTTAACAGTCCTGGGACCCTGCCCAGGGTTGCCTGCATTGAACAAAGAGTCAATGTCTTGCCATGCCTGGAATTTTTTTTCTGGCAGGCGAGGGTTTGAAACCTTTGAGGTTAGGGTGGCTTCCCTATCTTTAATAAGGGCAACAAGGTCCTGACAGTGGTACAGCCTGCAATAAAAGGGTACAATGAACATTTGATTAATGTCTAGTTTGGTGAAGATGTCAATAGCATTTACAGATATTATTGTTGCTATGGCCATGTATGGGATAGGTATCATAATGCTAGACATACAGTATATTTCGAGTTAACAATACAGTACAGTAATTGCTTTTGGCACAAAGATAATTTCCTGTCTGATAGACAGTTAACAGTTATAGTATGTTGATATTTTTCAAGATTTATCACAATTTATCTGTACAGTGTGTTCAGTTTATTGAGCACCCTCTTACATCCTGTGCAAGGTGAAGCGTTTATAGCGCCCATCTGGGAAGTATGCAAAGTTCATGCTTGCCTTTATGACTTGTGCATTAAGGGCATAAAAGCCTGAAGGGTCATAGGTTTTGTCAAGTTACATAAAGTGAGAGAATGATGAGTGTGTGGGGGGAAAGTTCCCGGTACATTTCATCTGTTTATAGCAAAGTGTGGCAGGTCCCCAGTGCCAGGCCTATCACTAGGAGGAGGGATATCTGGTCAGGGAGGGAAGCGGTGTTGGTAACAGCTGGGGACCTATAGGAGGAGGTCATAGGGCAAGTGAGGATGTAGTGAGAGAGGGTGTGAGAGTCTGGTTGGCCACAAAGTTTACAAACAGTGCGGCCAGGCTCAGGGTTGCCAATGTACTCCCATAGGTACCTGTACACTAGGCGCAGTCTCGTGTACATAATCTGTTGAGATCGAGTCAGGGATTGATACTCTTTGTAGTGGCGGTTGTCGTCACCGGTTACAGCGTCATAGTGGCATAGTGTGATGCTACCCCGTTGTTTCGGGTGTGTCCAATTTTCGTTGAATGCCTCTCGTTGTGTGGCGTGTATGCGAGATTTGAGATGATTCAGGGAGAGGGCGAGAGTGGCTTCAATATCTTCTTCTTGTGTAGCTTCTTTGGCAAGTCGATCAACAGTGTCACAGGCAGTTATTCCTATATGTGACGGGATCCAAATAAACCTGACACGGATGTCATCAGTTTGTTCTAGCCCGGCGGCAGGGGAGGAGGGGGAGGGTAATTTGAGCCTCGCTAGCGCAGAAGTGCTGTCACTAATTCTGTTCATAACTGTTGTAATATATAATGCATAATACTTTGGTATATTCTACTGACTTCATCCACAGACCCGGCCATAATTCTCTAGTGACAAACTGAATTCTTTGTTATCAGCCTTATTTACCCATATTCACTTATGTAATCGTATTTCATACCCAAAATTGGCTTATAATCCAAGAAAATAGACAAATATTCACATTAGCCATGCTGGTGCCTCCTCCCGGGAAAAGTTTAAAGCGCCAATGTTTTGATGGTCACGGGTACCAACCTCCAAGTCTTCCGCCAGTTGGTACACCCGACTATACCACGATGACGTAGTTACAACAAATGACAGTCGGGTACCACCATGGCCCACCTTGAGAAATCACACAATTTTCACTCCATTGTATTACGACCGCCGGGACACCACAGCACACCACGGCTCATCTTGCAAGTGGCCCTTTGTTTCATGCATGTCGGTCATAGTCGGTTCACGTCGGTCAGTCTTGTAGTGTACATCTATGGTCTACCGCACAACCATTTTTCCCACATGTTTTTTTCCCATCATTGCCAAGGGTTTTGAGCCATTAAGTCAGATAACCCTGAACTAAGCACTTAAGTCTGGTACAGAGGTTAATGTACAGTACTTAGAAACTTTAAAATTTTGATTGGGGCAGAAAAGGGGAAAGTACCGTTGTTTTGCTTGGGCCCCTCAGGAGAAGGTGTCCCTCGTATCTCTCTTTACTTTACCATTATCCTCTTTGCCACAGATCGGCTCGTTAAAGATCCGACTGAAAACCAAGTCCCGATCACGGGATACTGACACTACTGAGGTGACACACACACACACACACACACACACACACACACACACACACACACACATTCGAGCTGACAACAGTATATATTAACCTTGTATCTGTGTATTCATCAGTTAACGTGAAATTGTTCGAGACAACTGTATGCCGTAAGTTACCACTCGCTTATCAATTAAACAAATTATGATGTTTGAAACACTTTGTCTGTTGATAATCACACAAACGGTATAGTACCAAGTGCACGTGAACCGAAAAGGCTTTAATGTGAATATAGTCACGCTCTCTCTCAACCTCTCGTATCTTCATATATAACTGGGTATACGGTACTATTTTTCCGAGAGTCGTACCGCTGCACTGCCAAATGGACCATCGCGCTACTGCTGCCAAGGCCAAATCAGATATGTTTGGGTATACGGTACTATTTTTCTGAGAGTCGTACTGCTGCACTGCCAAATAGACCATCGCGCTACTGCTGTCAAGGCTAAATCAGATATGTTTTATTTTCCACTCGGTATCACAGTATAGATGCTGTCCTCTGAAGATTCTCGTCAGATTTTCTTGTTAATGCGAGTGGGATCGAAGACAAAAAATATGGTTTCTGTTGGTACAGCTCACAGATTTGTCTTCTACCCCAGTGGTGAACGGTTATTGGCATTCATATAATTAATTCCCAATTAAATTGTTAGTCCTGTAGTTGGTTTTGTGAATATTAATCCTCTGAAAAAAAATGTCCTTTGAATCCGGTTTCTTCCTTAACCTAACAATTCAGAGGCGAGTACACAGGAAATGTAAGATGCACGTAAACAGCAGTGGGTGTAGTGGTACCTCCTAGGGGACCTCACATACCCACAGAACAATTATAAAACCCATGACTTCCACCATTCAATAAGATGTGTTTCAGACTTATCTACTTGTAAGCTTAGTCCTTCCTTAGCGATAAAATAAAAACTATGAATGTGTAATCAGACAAGATTTTAGGTACAGTAATTCTTTGACACTCTTCTCTATGAGCACTGCGAGTAACTACATGCAATAGAAACAAACTAGGACTCTCCTTGTTCAATATGTTCAGTGGGGTAACTGTTCAAAGCTTTAGATACCACACCATCTCTACTTACTGTTAAAACAATATACCCTTTAACAAATAAGGAATCCTCCTCCCTTACAGTAACTGGTTGGAACGTCAGATCTGTTTTCACTTATGTCAGGGTGGAACCTTTAATACCGGATCTAACCTTTTACCACAAGCCTACACCTCAAGATCCTCATAGGTGCATTACTCTATCCCTTTTGCGCGGTCAGTTATGCTATTGTCAATTACCGAGCACGGACAGGCTCCATAATGTACGAGAATCCCCACCACTTGATCAAATCTGCTGGTCTTTAATGAATTCACACTTAGTGCAATCATAACTGGCATATTTTATTTTGGTTTTTCTTTTTAGTGCAAATTTGTCCTTAACTTTAAAAGCCCTGCTCATGTTAAACCGGTAACTATGTGTGGCAATTTTATCGATCAAAATACTTTAAATATACGGACGAAAATGCTATAGAACAAAATGGTCTAAACTGCAGATACCAAGACTTAGGATGCATTGAAATGTAAAGGCGAGACAATTTTATTCTCAAAGTAACTACACATTAGTGGATCATTTTATCTTGCCACTCGATAGCCCTACCTGGGGATACAAAATATTCCTTCAGAATGTCACGAACTGACATAGCTTCTGCTGTAGGTCTTGTGACGCCGAATCCACAACAGATAATTCATCAAGAGAATATCCGTCCATTCTCGAAATCAGTCTGGGTACTGACGACTCAGGTTGACTCCGTCGGTGTGAACTGGAATGAGTCAAGTCAAATGACTCGATGTGCTTGGTGTAACTGCAGCCTTAAAGTCCTAAAATTCACTATATAACCAATAAGATAATTTTACCCAAATTTCAACTGAACTTTAGTCTTAAATTGAAAGACTTCTGGTCAATATTTAGTATTGTTATACTGCCAGATTCTGCGCAGTACACTGTAGTGGCCTATTAACTCTTAGGCCAAAGAGGTTATTTCATGTATAGCTTAGTTTTCCAAATACTGTATCTTGTTTGGCATTTAGTATTTGACCACTTCTGGTGGTGTTCTCAGACATTACCAAGAACAAACTATTCGTTTTTCTCAATCTTGATACGAGAAGTAGTATTGTAGTGGAATCCTCCCCTACACACGCTGTTTGTCGCTGAGTAGCCGACCCCGCGAATTCCCCAGTGTATGCCTCGTGGTCTAGTTCAACCAGCGCCGCCTTACATGACGCAGGTCAACTATTAAGCCACGCCTACCTCCGCTATATAAGGCCTGACCTCGTGGTGACCTACCTCTCTCTACCAACACCAACCAGCAACACCTCCACCTCCTGCCTGGTGGCCCTCACTCCCGCCGGCGAGCATGGCGACCCACAAGCTGGTCCTCCTCTGAGCACCCTCACCAACCAGCTCTCTCTACATCACACTTGTAACCATGCTGCCTTCCCAGCACCAAGCTGCATTGTACATCCAATACAACATGTATACAGAGAGCACATTGTGAGTTTCCTTTCTCCATCCTATCCTGAGTGTGAACCAATAACCCATACACCACAGTATTTTGAACGATTAGAAAAGAAATATCACATTAATTTCATCTTTGTTAGTAGACCATGTTGTGAAAAGGCCATTATATTTAAAGATAATATATCAGTATTTCAAGAGGAGGTTGAAGCATTTAATACCTTAAAGGATTATTTTACGAGAATTATTTTGGACAAACTTTCCACATAGACGTAGTCCAGGTTGTATTGTAACCAACGTTTTGATTCAGTAAAATTGAAAAAGATTCATATTATTCCATAAAACACAAGTAGAATAATAATTGAATTTTTATTGGTTTCATATAAACTAAATATAAACTTAATCCATGAAAAATTAACTTTACTTGAACAGAATATAATACATTATTTTCTACAGGGAATAGTCCCTGGGCACAGCCGTTTGAAGAGAAAGTGCTTGTAGTTAAACACTTTATACTGGAAAAGTAAATTCCCACTGTAAAACTGTAGGAAGGATCCATCTCCCACTAACCAGGGTAGAGCTCGAGTAGGAACATATTTCTTCTGATGGTGTACTCAAAAATAGTTTTAAAGCAAGACAACTTTCGTAGAATCTCGACAATTTTTGTCCGATGGGGTATAAGTCACACTGTAGTGGATTTCTCCCCTACAAACGCTGTTTGTCGCTGCATAACCGACCCCGCGAATTCCCCAGTGTATGCCTCGTGGTCTGGGTCAACCAGCGCCGCCATACATCACGGAGGTCAACTACTAAGCCACGCCTACCCCCCGCTACTTAAGACCTGACCTCGTGGTGATCGCTCTCTTTCTACCTACACCAACCAGCCAGCAACACCTCCTCCTCTTCCGCCGCTGCCTGCCGGCCCTCGCTCCTCCTCCGCCTGCCTGGTGGTCCTCGCTCCCGCCGGCGAGCATGGCGACCCACAGGCTGGTCCTCCTGTGAGCACCCTCTCCAACCAGCTCTCTCTACTCAACGCTTGTAACCATGCTGCCTTCCCAGCACCAAGCTGCATTGTACATCCAATACAACATGTATACAGAGAGCACATTGTGAGTTTCCTTTCTCCATCCCATCCTGAGTGAACACCAAACATCCCATACCCCACAAATGGTGACCCCCGGAGATTCGCACTCACACAGGATGGAGGAGAAACAGATCACGCTCCCAGTCTTCAAGCAACATGGAAGACTATACAGTATATACAAATGTTTCGTAAAATACCAAGTTGCAGAGGTACTGTACACAAAATACTCACCAAATGTATAGCTGAACAGTGAGGTGGGTGAGGCTCCATCAATAACCGAGACAGTCTGCCCAAACTTTTCAATTTCCCTATCAAAGGCCTGTTAGAGGAGAGAAACAAGGTCAGCAACAGTGCCATGAAGGGGAATGGAAAATGTCAACTTATTTTTTCACCTTCCTCACAGTAATTATACCTATACCTTACACAACAAAACACACAATCAGTACTACTCTATGTACCAGTGTGTGTACTACAGTCAGTGGCGTAGCTAGAGTGTGTGCCGCCCGGGGCGGCCCTTGAGTTACCGCCCCCGTGACCCTACAAAAAATACATATTGCACAGTGACTCACTCTTTTATATATATATATATATATATATATATATATATATATATATATATATATATATATATATATATATAGTTTGCCTTACTGTTGTCAGACAAAAGCCACCCCGATCAAAGTAGGGGGCTTTTGTCTGGGTGGCTTTTGTCGGGGGGGCTTTTGTCTGTACCCCAGTGAGGATAGTGTCTTAGTATAAAATCGCAATGCTGTGAAACAAAATCTTAATATTTAATCTCAGTACCGCAGCAAAAGTCACATCAATATTTTTTAACCAATACTTTAATATTTCTTACCTTATAGTATTATGTCTTCCAACGAAGTAAATAACTGGATCGAAAACACAAGAGAACTTAAAAGTCGTCTAGCCTCCCCTCGTCTTGTCACGATGGAGACTTGAGGAGAACTGAAGTGAATTGCTTGTAACTGGTGGATTGGTCGGCTGTACATGAACTGATATGACCCGAGACTGCATGGTTTTGCAGCTACTGGAGACGTTAATTCTTCCCTTTGTATGGGCGGCAAGTTAATCCTCGTCATGTCTGACCTAACACCTGACCCACACCACATGAGCTCACTGGCGTACTTGTTTGAAGTTGTTTCCTTAATCCTCAACAGGTTACAGGTTGTGTGTGTGGGGGAGGGGGCGCATAGCAAGGGTGTACATAGCTCATGACGTGGCCGTGATGATGTGGGTCAGGTGTTAGGTCAGACACGACAAGGATTAACTTGCCGCCGATACAAAGGGAAGAATTAACGTCTCCAGTAGCTGCAGATATGGGTGATGAGCAGACCCAAAAGTGCCGCCCGGGGTGGACCGCCCCCCCCCCCGCCCCCCCCTAGCTACGCTAGTGACTACAGTGATATCCCCATCACCCGGAACAGTCGGGGCAGAGCACTTCCGGGGACGAGAGATTTCCGGGCGGGGGATTGGCGGTCTCGTATTACCGACCTCCCGATACGATGTCGGGTTATCCGTCGTCGGGTGAGGGATAACTGGGTCTCTGGCCTGAAGTTATCTTGAATAAAGACAAAAGCTAAGGTTCTCTAGTGTTTCCCACTTACTGAATGTACGGTATTGTACGGCTCCTCCCCGACTTACGACGGGGTTAGGGACCCAAATCCAGGTCGTAAGTCGAAAATGCTTAAATAATACATAGAAAATCTAAAATGGGTGTCTCTTTGTCTTCTCAGCACCACAAAACTCTCAATTTTACGCTTGCCAGCCATTTTAAAGTGTATTACAAACGAAAAATTTGCCGGTACACAGCGCGATCACTGACGGCAGGACTCGAAAATACGTAATTTGACAATTTTGGTACAACCGAGGCGGGTCGTAAGTGCGGGTGGTCGTAAGTCGGGGAGGAACAGTATACTCAACTCTATTCATTTTTTTCATTCTTAACACAGCTCCTACACTGTATTCTTGGCTTATTTTGTTCTAGTACAGTAATGTACAGTAGTGCACAACACAGATTGTAAACAAAAACGGCAGCTAGCATTGCGTCTTATATAGCTGTGTCTTATATGGCCGCGTGTCTTATATGGCCGCGTGTCTTATATGGCATATGCGTGTCGGCGTGTGTGTATGGTCTTATGGCGTGTCTTATGCGTGTCTTATATGGCGGTGTCTTATATGGCGTGTCTTATATGGGCGCGTGTCTTATATGGCCGCGTGTCTTATATGGCCGCGTGTCTTATATGGCGTGTCTTATATGCGTGCGTGTCTTATGTGTCTTATGTCTTATATGGCGGCTTATATGGCGCGTGTCTTATATGGCGTGTCTTATATGGCTATATGGCGTGTCTTATATGGCCGCGTGTCTTATATGGCCGCGTGTCTGTCTTATATGGCGCGTGTCTTATATGTCTTATATGGCGCGTGTCTTTATATAGCCGTGTCTGTCTTATATGGCCATTATATGATGTATATGGCCGTGTGTGTCTTATATGGCCGTGTGTCTTATATGGCCGTGTGTCTTATATGGCCGTGTGTGTGTCTTATATGGCCGTGTGTATGACCGTGTGTCTTATATGGCCGTGTGTCTTATATGGCCGTGTGTCTTATATATTGCTGTATATTATATGGCTGTGTCTTATATGGCCGTGTGTCTTATATGGCCGTGTGTATATGGCCGTGTGTCTTATATGGCCGTGTGTCTTATATGGCCGCTTATATGCCGTGTGTGTCTTATATGGGTCGTGTGTCTTATATAGCTGTGTCTTATATGGTCGTGTGTCTTATATGGCCGTGTGTGTTATATGGCCGTGTGTCTTATATGGCCGTGTCTTCTTATATGGCCGTGTGTCTTATATGCGTGTGTGTCTTATATGGCCGTGTGTCTTATATGGCCGTGTGTCTTATATGGTCGTGTGTCTTATATGGCTGTGTCTTATATATGTGTCTTATATGGCCGTGTGTCGTATATGGCCGTGTCTTTATATATGTGTCTTATATGGTCATTAATGTATATGGCCGGTGTCATGTTGTCTTATATGGCCGTGTCTCTTATGCCGTGTGTCTTATATGGCCGTGTGTCTTATATGGCCGTGTGTCTTATATGCTGTGTGTCTTATATGGCCGTGTGTCTATATAGCTGTGTCTTATATGGCTGTGTCTTATATGTGTGTGTGTCTTATATGATGTGTCAGGTCTATATATGGTCGTGTGTCTTTATGGCTGTGTGTCTTATATGGTCGTGTATATGGCCGTGTGTCTTATATGGCCGTGTGTGTGGTCTCTATATAGCGTGTCTTATATAGTTGTGTCTTATATGGCGTGTGTCTTATATGGCCGTGTGTCTTATATGGTGTGTCTGTCTTATATGGCCGTGTGTCTTATATGGCCGTGTGTCTTATATGGCCGTGTCTCTTATGTGTGTCTTATATGGCCGTGTGTCTTATATGGCCGTGTGTCTTATATAGTGTCTTATATGTGCGTGTGTCTTATATGGTCATGTCCTATAGTGTGTCTTATATGGCGTGTGTCTTGTCTTATATGGCCGTGTTCTTATAGTCGTGTGTCTTATATGGCTGTGTGTCTTATATGGCCGTGTGTCTTATGGCCGTGTGTCTTATATGGCCGTGTGTGTATATGGCCGTGTGTCTTATTGTGGCTTATATGTGTGTCTTATATGGTTGTATATCCCGTGTGTCTTATATGTGGCCGGCTGTCTCTATATGGCCGTGTGTCTTATATGGCCGTGTGTCTTATATGGCCGTGTGTCTTATATGGCGTGTGTGTCTTATATGGTCGCGTGTGTGTCTTATATAATGGCGTGTCTCTATATGTGCCGTGTGGTCGTGTGTGTATATGGCCGTGTGTCTTATATGGCGTGTGTCTTATGCGTGTTATATGGTCTTATATGGCTGCGTGTTCTCTTATATGTGTCTTATTGTGTCTTATATGCCGTGTGCTGGCCGTGTCTTTATATGGCCTGTGTGTCTTATATGGTCGTGCCGTGTCTCTTATATAGCTGCCTTATATGGCGTGTGTCTTATATGGCCGTGTGTCTTATATGGTCGTGTGCGTCTTATATAGCCGTCTTATATGGTGCGTGTCGTCTTATGGCTGTGTCTTATATATGGCGTGTGTCTTATATAGCTGTGTCTTATATGGCCGTATATGGCCGTGTGTCTTATATGGCCGTGTGTCTTATATAGGTGTGTCTTATATATGGCCGTGGTGTGTCTTATATGGCCGTGTGTCTTATATGGCCGTGTGTCTTATATAGCTGTGTCTTATATGGCCGTGTGTCTTATATAGCTGTGTCTTATATGGCCGTGTGTCTTATATAGCTGTGTCTTATATGGCCGTGTGTCTTATATGGCCGTGCGTCTTATGGGCCGTAAGATACACGGTAAAACGATGAAAAATAAACACGAACAGTTATCCCTGAGCAACTGACCGCCAGGATGACAGGATGGCCAATTACAACCCAAGATGACACAAAGGATTCACAGCTATCTGACACTTCACACAGACCAGGATAAGTCTCCCTTGGCTAATACGAGTACCCATTAATCACGGCGTAACGACTCGTTGGTGGTAGAGCTCGAAATTTTTCATAAACGACGTACAGTTCTGTATAAAAAATGCACAAATATTAAAAAGTATAATTTTCTTGATATTTACTCCAATGGAAACGAATGTGAACATATTAGAGATTACTGAATTGGCTGAGTACCTTCTCTACTTACCAACTTTCATTTGTACCAAAGATGTAGGTTTAAATTCGGGTATTATTGCATCTCCGCACACAACAGTCCTGCCACTAATCTATTATCATCTTCCAATAAGACGACTAATTATAAGATAAATTTCTTCTATTCCATTACCGTCACAAATGTGTAAAAACGGACAATGTATCCAAAATTTTCTAACATTAATCATCCGCCATTATCACCTACCTCACATAACACACTTCGTGTCTCCTTCATAAATCATCACACGCATGCGTTCCCGTACACGTCACGCGGCCAATCAAAAGCGTTCTTTGCGGTACAGCCAATTAAAATGATTTGTGATTTAATTCGTGAAATTTTTGGCCCAATCAAATTCGTTTTTATTTTGGGTCTCTCTCTATACCCCGTTAAGTGAGAAACAGCGTCACCAACCTGTACTAATCCCAGAATCCAACGACGAACAAGAACCAGGCCAATAAGGTAAGAAATAAGTGACTCCATCATATGGCGACAGTCAGTTAGGTTAAGTTTTTGCATTTGCTTTGCCATAATTTGGTAAATTTGCATTGTCACACCGTTCACTTTTAGCAAGTAAAAAATATATTTTTTTAGTGTATTTGTGTGTGTTGAGACCGAATTTGACTTTAATTTTTGACGGAAATTAGCCGGGTTTTTTTTTTTTTGGCAATTTTATATTTCGTTTGACGTTTTCCGAAAAAAGTGGCTAAGCGACTAAAAAATACACAAAAAAACACTAGAAAAACAAAAACCTAACCTAACCAAACCTAACCTAACCTAACTGACTCTCACCTTATGATGGAATCACCTATTTCTTACCTTATTGGCCTGGTTCTTGTTCGTCGTTGCATTCTGAGACTCTTACCCAACGTCACATATGTTGGTCTTTGCGATATTTACATTGTCTTGCTCTTAGTACACTTTACTGAGGTTGGGAGAACACCACGCGATCGAAAAAATGCTACAGTTTCTACGTTTTCCCCCAAAACTCGCAATCAGCTCCATATAATTGAAGTGACATTCATCGCAGACTGCCATGGTCGGAACAACTTGAATTTTGAAATATGAGACCCAAAGTAAAGCTCAAATTTGATAGTGCCAAATATACCTCGAATTAAACCCCAAATCATTTGAATTGGTTTGAAAAACAAACGCTTTTTATCGGCCGCGTGACGTGTATGGGAACGTGTGATGATTTATCAAGGAGACGCAGGAGACAGCAGTGTTGGGGGAGAGGCAGACGATAATGGCGGGAGATTAATGGACGAAAATAAAGAAAATTTTGGATGTGTTATCTCCGTTATTATACATTTCCGCCGGTAATGTAATAGATGAAAATTATCTTATAATTAAACGTCTTAATAGAATATGACAATAGATTAGTGGTAGGAATGAACGGTGTGTATACGCAGTAAGGCCCATAATTTGTGTCGGAAAATGCCCCACCAAATAAAAACAGAAAAAACGTCCAATTTCCGACGAAAATGAAGGTCATAACCAGTCTAAACACACCAGAAAAGCATATATTTTACTTTCTAACAGAGTTGTGTGCACTAATTTACCTAAATTCGTTCATAACATCAAAAACCACAAGAATAACATTGTTTCAACTTTGATGTCGTATAGTGGTAACAAGTGAAACTATACCGATACAGTCTGTCACCACCACAATCTACTAAATCAACCAATAAATGCACATTTTCCCACCCAAATAATACCCCAACAACTACTCAGTAATGTTTACGTTACATATCTGATAAAATATTAATAATAAATGTCTTACCAATGCCTCAGGCGGATATTTTCAGGGCTGTCAGGTCGTCTTACACATGTTCCGTCCTCCAGCTTGTCCTTGTGTCCAGTGGCTGTCAGGTTGGTGAGGAACCCCCAGACCCACCAGACGAGAAACTCCCCCTTGTACCCTGTGATGAAGGGGTTTAGTGACGCTGTTAACTCATAGATGGCGCTCACCTTCATTATATCATCCCTTATTACTTATTGATAATATAAACAGCCTTTTGGATAATCATTTATTACCATCTAAATAAGACTATATTACCATGTTGTAGAGTCTGTGAAAATATAATGAGCTTTTGGTGTGAAATAACTGAATAATATATGGAATTCAAGAATTTATCAAGAAAGAAAATGACTTCTTTATTGGGGGGACTAAAGAAAATTATAGATGTATTAACTATAAATTTTGAAGTATTCTCACTAGCAATACTGTACATTAATAAAGCCTATATGTTGGTGGTACTTATATACTGCCTATGGTCTGTTTCCAAAGATAAAGGCCGCTGCTTACACTGTTAAAGACGCCAATGAATTATATAGTAGATACAGAAGGAACCCAGGCAGACATTTATTGAATCTGTTTATTTTATTACGAAACTGTAAAAATTATATGAGCTTATGAGTCAACATTACTTAGCCTAGGGATTCAGATGCTTATTTATGTAAAAGTCACAAATTTAAAGAAACTTCCAACTTTGATAATTATATTTTGTATTCATATCTTTCAAATAAAAGTCAATTGTGATCTGGTTTTTCAAGTTTTGATAAATTTACCATAACCAATTCTAAGGGTACACAGAAACTACAGTCAACCCGCTAATGATTGTTACAACCTCCTTAACTACCGGTAAAACAAGTTAGAAATATATAAAAAAAACAGTAAAATTAACAATAGCAAGACGATAACCAACACATAATGAAGTTTTATAGAACAAAATAATAACAAAAATGAAATATCTTAAACAGTTATGATGTGGTGGTTAGCCTAGTTAAGTAGTTAAGATTAATCCCCGTTTATTTCTTTATTTCAGACACGTGAGATCTATCTGGAGTGACTACTGGCCATATTTCGGCGACGGGGGGAATAATTTAGTCCAGCTCGGTGAAAATTGTTTAATTCAGCTTCAGCCATGGCATTGTAGTGGACATCTCCCCTACAACTGCGTAGCTGCAGGCCACCTGCGACGTCTTCCCTAGCAACCAAACTAGCGGCCCAGGGGGGGGGGGGCGTCACCAGATGCCACGGTATCCTAGCAACTCAGTCAAAAGACAGGCTACTTCCTGGGTTTTCCGTACATGACTCACGGCTGACTCACCGCTGCTGTGTATATAAGCTCTGTCTCTCCATTGAGATTCATTCTGGCCTCTCGACTGGAACACGCAACACCTCCTCCTCTGCCGCTGCCTGGTGGCCCTCGCTTCTCCTCCGCCTGCCTGGCGGTCCTCGCTCCTGCCAGCGAGCATGGCGACCCACCAGCTGTCCTTCTCTGAGCTTCCTCACCAACCAGCTTTCATTCTGCTCTCGGTTCCTGAACACGCAACACCTCCTACCAGGAAGCTCCTCGCTGTCCAGCTTTCATTCAACCAGGAGGCCAGCAACAGGCAACATCTCTAACGAAGCTCCTGCACATCTACCTCCTTCAACACGCTACTCACCGAACGTGTCTACTGAGCAGCTCCTCACCACACGGCACCTCCAGCACCAGATTGTCTACCATATAACTTATATTATATAAGAAAACCACCTTAGAGTTTCCATCCATCCTGAGTGCTAGACAACATTATATCACGAAACCCTACAGCATCATAACCTTCCTACTTAGTTCATGTGGGCACTTGAACAAACCTGGTTTAAGTTGGGAGGTTCTAAATATTTATCTTGTGCTAGTTTAGATATAAAAAATACGTGTTTGTACAATAAACTTTAATATAACCATATACCACTTCTTATCACTTCTCTCCTGGGTCGATTTGTAGTTTAAACCAAATACTACTATAGTTAAACCATCCATATTCTGGGTCGATTTTGGCAATTTTAAAACTTAAATTTCCCTCTGGAATGACTTATGTCCGCTCTACCGGGTTAAACTGCGTCCGCTCTACCGGGTTAAACTGTGTCCGCTCTACCGGGATGAACACTGGATAACCTTCCTCCCTCCAAGAAAAGTCGTATGGGCAACTCTTCATGTTCTCTGTAGATGATCCACTCTGTAGCTTCAAACAATTTGTGGTGAGGTTTCGTTCATCTTAAAACCTGAACAAATAATCTCTACCCTTGAGGTAATATCGCTTTGTAATCGGTTCTCTGCCATGGACTAGATACTAAATTTAATCTGTCTTGCCAGTGTTAATGGGTCGCGTATCGTTACTCTACTTCCTCAAACCTGCACAGGGAAACTCCAGCCTAATCCTGTAGTTCATTTTAAATGATCCATCAATTTTTTAGTGTTTGGATCTCCTGTGTGTCCTCTTCCCTTAATAGTTTTCTAGTTTCCTTCGAATCGGCATGCTGGCGAGTACCTAGCTATCTTGTTCGGGGGGCGCGGAGTCTGACAGTCTTCTGGGGTGGAATCCTAACGTTTCTACGGGGAATTCTACATTCTTTGGGGCGGAATTCTAGAATATATGGTTCTTAAATTTGTATCGAGAACTATGGTATAATGTATGGTTTGAATGTAACCCCTTTTAATAAATGAATACTTGATGATTGGAGTAAAAGTCAAATGAAAATGTAACTATATTTACAAATGCTTACCACTAATAACAGACATGAACATTACTTTAAGGCAGCCAATATAACGGCAACAAAATCAATACAAGATTCACGAACAAAAATACATAAGCTTTAAGAACAACGACCTTCAACACATCATATTAACAAGCTTGATCATCAGTAAGGTTTACAAAGACCGTTTTTGCTCTACCTAAAGCCCCGTCCACACGATCGAGCAGTGCCCGGCGGGCACGTGCTAAATGCCCGTTATCGGGCAAAATTGGCGGGCAAACCAGCTGAGTGCCAGTGCCCGTGCCCGTCGTTGAGCGAAGTCATGGTCCGCCCGCCTGGTGGTTTACTGCGGGATATGGAGCGACGACTGAGTACTCCAAATGTGATACGTATATGTTCCCCGCTCGGTCCAGATGTCCAATGTATAACCAAATAAGCTTATGCAATGTACATTATTGGCGTGACAATAAACGGGAGAATGTTTATGTAATGAGGACATTCGTGTGTGTTCTTCGTTCCTGCCGCTCTCCTCACTCTAGTCCCATAGCTTCCTGTCTATGCATATCATAATTCTAACATTATTCAATGAATTTTTATGTACTGCAAATCTCACCTGCAAGTAATCTTCCTTGAGTACTTCATACAAGGCTTGACAAGTTGTAGGTATTATGCTACAAACTTTGTTTTGATATCCTCGTTCTATACTGAAGTGACGTGTAGATGCACCCAGTTGAAAGATATATGAGCGTTGCCTCTAGACGAGCCTCTGCAGATATACTCTCCCTCATATTGATATCCTGTTTTTTTTATATATGGTTCCACTTTCGTTAGAAGTTTGTAAAAGGTGTTGGGGTACAATTCTCATGTAATTAGTGAGGTCATTCGACATGCGCACCGTGAAACGTCAACAAAGGCTGTGAATGAGCTCTCCCTACAATTCCCAATTCTGATGAATTTAGTGAGACGACTACCTTCAGTCTGTTTAGAGAACTAAAGTGGAGCCCAGTTGTAAGCACAGTGTCGCTTGTGAAATTTATAGTTGTTGGACTTAGACAATATTTTAGATAAAATATCTGGACTGCCTGCCTGGACCCTCTGGTCGGTTATTTTCGTATCTGCGCATGCGCAGTGCGAAGAGCGTGACGTTGAATGACGTGGTAGTGACGTCGTTGCCTCTCCATCTCGCCTGTGACCGAACACAAGCATTGCACAATGCCTGGGGAGAGTGGTGGGCAGAAACCTATGAAGGCTTTGGCTAAAGTAGAAAAGATTGCCCTACTGAACAACTTAGAAGACGACCTGAGGCTTTCAAGTAGTGAATCAGAAGCAGACGATCCGCGGCCAACAACAATAGAAGTGATAGACAATTTTCAAGAAGTGATTAGTAAGAAAGAAAAGAAGAGGAGGCGAAGAAAAGTGAAGGAAGCGACAGTGATGAGATCATGAATGATAGGAAGAAAAGGACGACACACACAGAAGGAAGCAGAAAGAATTCAACTGGGAATAAGACACAGCAGGTCTTGACTGAATCCAACACCCTTCAAGAGTCAGACCCCAATGATTATGACAGTGACGGTAATGTTTCTATGGGAAACACTAGCCACAGTGGAAACAGCAATGCCATGGACCCTATCACCCTGCCCTCTGCCAAACAAACAAGTAAGCTGAATCTCCACTTTCCCAAGGACTCATTAAAATCTGTCGAGGATCGGTTTAATTGGATGATGAAGTACTGCAGACAGCATGGTCCCAACATTCAATTCCGACAGGGTAAGAACCGGAACTTTATCAAGTGTCAGACTCCTGAAGTCTATAAAACCCTTAGTACTGTTGGCTTTGACGGGGTTGTCCTAGTGGCCCCTCCAGCAGACGCTGATGAATGTTGCCACATCCTAGTGAAACGATTCCCCCTATACGCTGACATCGAAGATGCACGTGACTTTAATTCTAATATACTCAGTATACGTCGACATTACCGGGGACACACTCCACAAGCTGCTGTTATTGTCAAGTGGAAGGGAAGGGTATGTCCAACCACTGTGGAAGCCCATCCAATCCTTCCACCACTTTATGCAGAGCCCTATCATCCTGGGCCTGCATTTTGTGTTATCTGCTCTCATTGGGGTCACACCTTCACTGCCTGCTGCCGACGTGATCGTCCTAGATGTCGCTTCTGCTCACGTAACCACAACTCCGCCGCCTGTGCCCAGAAAATCAAAGACCACCTTAATAGGGGTGGTGTGGGCTATGTAGTTGAGCCCAGGTGCTGTAACTGTGGCGGCCGGCACAATGCTGACTCACGGCAGTGCCCCAGTCGCCCTTCTGTCCCAGGGGAGAGGCCTCCCCAAGGGCTGCGTCTACCACAACGCCCCCCTCAGTCTACTGGGTCACCTGCCCCTGCCTGGCTTCACCAGGCTGCACCACAACAGCACCTACCATTCCCTAACTCAACCACTACTGAGCCTCCTCCCCGTCTCTACTCTGACGCTATCAAGCCTCGTGTTCCCACCAGTTCCCCCCCACAACCCCGTCGCTACTCTGACGCAGTCAAGCCTTGTGCCGCCACCAGTGCCCCCCCACAACCCCGTCTCTACCCTGACGCTGTCAAACCTTGTGCCGCCACCAGTGCACCCCCACAACCCCGTCTCTACCTTGACGCTGTCAAGCCTTGTGCCGCCACCAGTGCCCCCCCCACAACCCGTCTCCAGTGACATGACACAGATCATATCCCTCTTCCAAGAATTTACCAGTCTTGTTGAGAAACTCTTGGTTACACTCTGTACCGCCATCTCCGACCTACACCGCCAACTCCTGCCCTTTGCTGCCACCCAGTCACTCCCCTCTTTTGGTTTGACACAAGCTGGTAGTCCCCCTGTGAGCCCCCCCTGCTCACAGGTTGTGTGTACTGGGGCCCCCGAGCCCACCTCAAGCCTCGCCTGCTCCTGTGTCTGTGCTGTCTCCACCAGGGCTACCTGTTGGACCTGAGGACTCCACCCCCGGCTACCCATACTCCACCGACATGCCAGCACCTAAGGCTCATCCGTCCACGTCAGGGGTAATCAGTCTAATACACCACAATGGATAGCAACGCTACAGGACTGCAGGTACTCACCTGGAACATAAACGGCTTGCAAAGCAAGTTTGGTGCCCTCAAAACCTACGTCTACACTGAAGACGTCGACGTGCTGTGCCTCCAAGAAACGCGGTGTGCTGCTGGTACCTATGTGCATCGACGGACTACCACGAAGCCATGCACGTGGACTACGGATCTACGTCAAGAAGGATGTCCCCTACCAACCTCTCGACGTCCCCCTTGATGACGACACCACCGACGCACATGCCATCACAATCACACTAAAAGGTGTGTCCCTCAATATTGTCAATGTCTATGTGCCTCCCTCCACCCCTACTGTACCTGTCCTACCACACCATATCACCTCCACCCCCACCCTCCTTGTGGGGGACCTCAATGCCCGTCACCTTAGTCTCGGCTCCCAAGGGCCCCACTCAAACTCCCGGGGTAACTCCTGGCTCTCCTACCTACAAACCACCGATGACCCTGTACGTCTTCTCTGCCCTCCATCACCCACCCACATCGGGGGAGGGAAACTTGACTACATAGCTCTCTACTCTGACCCTCACCGCCCACACTCCACCCGCATCCTCCACTCCCCCCACAGTGACCATTTCCCTATCCACACTACCCTCCAGTATGTGAGAATACCCGTTCCACCCAAGGGCCCTAGGCTCAGGCTACCCCCTGCCAACATACCCGCCTTCATCACTTCCATTGCTGAATGGTTTCAGGGTTACACTGTCACCACCGCAGACCAACTCTACCTTGATCTGTCCAAACAATGCATTGACCTCCTCCGCCCTGTCCCAAAACACCGCCGCCCTAACCGCCAGCCCAGGAGTCAGTGGAACGTTAACCGTGACCCTCATGTTAAGTCTATCCGAGTATGGCACCGAATAGTAGTCGACCAGTGGAAGAAATCTCCCAGCTCCCCTGACGCTGTACGCTTCCTGATGCGCACAAATAAAGAGCTCCAATCTGCCATCACTCTCGCACGAGAGAAGCAGTGGTTTGATTTTGCTTCTTCTATTGGCCAGTCTACATCTATAGGTGGTATATGGCGCACCATTAACCGTGCCCGGGGTACCAACGCTAGACCCGCGCTCCACCCCAGACCAGCTGCCCGAGCTGAGGCGCTCTCCCAGACGTGGCGGGAGGCCGCCTCCATTGATGCGCCACCACCCGCTGTACGAGACCTCACCCTCGCACTGCAACCACATATCGCCGACAGCGCATCTTCGAGTACCAAGACCTATTTGCAGACACTGACGTGCCTTTCACACAGTGTGAACTACTAAATGCTGTTAAGAGTGGTCGGTCCACCGCCCCAGGCGATGACGGCGTCACATATGATGTGTTAAATGCCCTTATTGCCACCCCTGGTAACCCCCTCCTCTGTCTATTTAACCTCTCTTTTGATACTGGTCAGCTGCCTCACTCATGGAAGACTGCCACCACCATCCCAGTCCCTAAACCAGGCAGACAAGATGAATATCGTCCAATATCCCTCATCTCCTGCTTCTCAAAGATGATGGAGCGCATGATACTCCACCACCTCCACTGGAAAATTGAAGCCCACCTGCACCCTGACCTCTATGGTTTTCGCCCCGGAAAGAGTACTGCTCACTGCATCGCTCACTACATGGCAAACACCTCCGCCAAAACCTCCCTCTTCGTCGACTTCAAGGGTGCTTTTGATAAAGCCAACAGTGAAGTGATCCTTGAGGGCCTCACTCACATGGATGTGAAGGGCAAACTCCTCACGTGGATTGCTGACTACCTCTCCCATCGACAGGCCCGTGTCCGTTTTCAGGGCCACTACTCTAAGATCAGGGACCTTGATCTTGGCACGCCTCAGGGAGGTGTACTCAGCCCTACACTCTTCAATGTTCTCATGAACGCCATCTGCCGTCTCAACGTCATCTTTGCTGAGCGAGCCCTAGACGGTCACATCATAAGCTACGCTGATGATATCCTCCTCCAAATTACTACAGTGCAACATGAACAACCTATACTCTCCACGTTCGCCCGGACCTGTCAAACACTCGGGCTAGTCATTTCACACACTAAAACCAAGTTCATCTCACGCTTCCGGCGTCAGACACCACTGATTCTGCAAGGACAAGACATCGATCAAGTACGCACCTACAGGTACCTTGGTCTGCCTGTGCAAGCCACTACCAGAGCCACGACCTCCGCTGTCGCCGCCCACGTCATCTCCCAGTGCCGCCAACGAACGAGGCCCCTCCAGTCCCTCACTCACGGCCTCAAAGGAGCCTCTGTCAGGGTCCTACGTCTCATGTACATTGCCATCGTCAGAGCTGTCATATATGCCTCTCCTGTCCTTGTAGTTGCCTCCCAGCGCGAGAAACAAAGCATAGAGAAAATCCAAAACAGAGCGATGAGACTCATCCTCGGCTGCCCTATGACCACCAGAATAGAAGTCATGCAGCGCGAACTAATCCTGCTTCCCGTCTGCGATCGAATTACTGCTCTCAATGCCATCCTTGGTGTTAAACTTCTTCGCAGTGAGCAACCGACTCCCCTGTCGCGCTCACTGAACTCACATCTTAACACCCTCCTGCGCCGGCCTGTCCCCATTACTTTCCCCCCTCCCTCTCAACTCTGGCCCGTCCACACTGCTGCTGACATCCTGCATTATCACCTCTACACCCCCTCGACCTCTCTCCCTCCCGAGTACACTCATCCGCCTCTACCGCCGTGGACCTCCCCGTGTGTTGATGTTGTCGTCCACACCTTCCCTGGTCGTAAATCCACCCAACTGAGGTATATGCTCAAACTTAACTGCCTTGAGCAGATTAATGATGTCGCTTCCTCTCTAAAGACCTCCCACCCTCCTATCCTCGTCTACTGTGATGGGTCTGTTACCACACTGGGCAGCGCTGGGGCAGCTGTGTGGATTCCTGAGCGCCAGGCCTGCAGGAAAATCAGGGTCCACGACTGGGCCTCCTCCACTGATGCTGAAAGCATAGCCATCCTCGCGGGCATTCATGAGGGGGCGACCTATGCTCGCACTGAACGCCGGAACCTCCTTATAATCAGTGACAGCAGTTCTGCACTAGCGAGGCTCAAATTACCCTCCCCCTCCTCCCCTGCCGCCCAACACACCCTAGCCGCCGTTGTCGGGCTAGAACAAACTGATGACATCTGTGTCAAGTTTCTTTGGATCCCGTCACATATAGGAATAACTGCCTGTGACACTGTTGATCGGCTTGCCAAATAAGCTACACAAGAAGAAGATACTGAAGCCACTCTCGCCCTCTCCCTGAATCATCTCAAATCTCGCATACACGCCACACAACGAGAGGCATTCAACGAAAATTGGACACACCTGAAACAACGGGGTAGCGTCACACTATGCCAATATGACGCTGTAACCGGTGACGACAACCGCCACTACAAAGAATATCAATCCCTGACTCGATCTCAACAGCTTATATACATGAGACTGCGCCTAGGGTACAGGTACCTATGGGAGTACATTGGCAACCCTGAGCCTCACCGCACTGTTTGTAAACTTTGTGGCCAACCCGACTCACACACCCTCTCTCACTACATCCTCACTTGCCCTATGACCTCCTCCTATAGGTCCCCAGCCGTTACCAACACCTCTTCCCTCCCAGACCAGATATCCCTCCTCCTAGTCACAGGCCTGGCATTTGACATTATTAGGGACCTGCCACTCTTTGCCATAAACAGATAAAATGTACCGGGAACTTTCCCCCCACACACTCATCATTCTCTCACTTTATGTAACTTGACAGAACCTATGACCCTTCAGGCTTTTACGCCCTTAATGTACGAGTCATAAAGGCAAGTATGAACTTTTCATACTTCCCTGTTGGGCGCTGTAAACGCTTCTGCGCTTCACCTTGCACAGGATGTAAGGGGGTGCCCAATAAACTAGCCCCCTCGGGGGCAAATCTGAATCTGAATTAGTGAGGTCTTGCTCATGTCCATCTTGCAGTTCACGTAAAATCGTGGCATGACTTCCCAATACTTTTCTTCGACCTAACCACTCTGCACCATTCCCTTTTCTGCATATGGTTCTTTTTGCACATGGCAGCAATTATTATAGTACACAACGCTATGCTCTTCGCTTTAACTGTCTGGCGATTATTCCTGCTACACACCATGGTAATCGTACCGCACCCGCCACTGCCGACCACCTACTAGCTACCGGCGCCCGACTGACTGCCGACAACCATCCCCGTGTGTACAACAACACACGGGCAAAACCCGCCGGGCACTGCTCGATCGTGTGGACGGGGCTTAAGAATGCTGATTGAGCGAGAAAACTCCACAGAAATAGGCCAACTCAGCTGTTTGGCAATTTTCTCAAATAACGAAGGAATTCTCATCAAAACAAGGTACTAATTTAACGTTTTGAAGCATCAATAGTAGTGGCCAGTTGAGTGTTTGTATTGGATATTTGATTATATCTTAGAAAACCCCTTTCTTTTTCCTCTTTCCAGCTGTTTTATAGCCAATTCATGTGTTCTGAGCCTTCCTATCATTTATTTACAGAATTATAAGTTTTACCAATTCACTAGTACACAAAACTCGGCACTAAGCACATTCTTTTTAATCGGCTTTAGTTGCACCTTCTCTGTACTCCTCTTTATACCCGTTCACAATCCCCGGAGGTACACGAGTGAAGTGAGAAGAATGGTGGATCATGTTCGGCTGTTTTAGAACCTTGGCTCTCGCTTCCGCCATGATAAGACCAGCTTCGCCATCTCACGACTCTGTCACAAAAATACCCCGCTATTTCTAGACGTGTTGGCCCCGGCAGTTGTTAATGATATAATATGGATTAAAATGTAGTTGTTTTTCATACATACGATGCCATATATTCCTACAAGTACGGACTGTTTTGAGTCTGGCAGAGATTACTTGATCCTCTTCACCACTGATCGGCTTCTTATCTGCTTGGGCGGTCGGTCACGTCTCTGTTACACACTGTTGGCATGTATTGACTCTGTTACACACTGTTGGCAAGTACTGGCTCTGTTACACAGGCCCAATACACTGCCCAGTGGTACCCCGCTAGTCACTGTTACGCATAATGATTTCGTGTCAATAATCACCAAACACACTGCTGGCGCTTATGAAAAGTCTTACACACAGAGACACACACATATTCAAACCCTTTTCTATAAAAATACCAACAACGCGACTAAAACCTTCACCCACCCACCCACCCATTAGTGTTTACAAAATACCAACCCTTAGCAGACATGACTCGACTGGATTGAGAGGCTGTGGTGAGCGTGACAACATTAAAATAAGTGTGTGGTGGCTCTGACAACACTAAAATAAGTGTGTGGTGGCTCTGACAACACTAAAATAAGTGTGTGTGGCTCTGACAACACTAAAATAAGAGTGTGGTGGCTCTAACAACACTAAAATAAGTGTGTGGTGGCTCTGACAACACTAAAATAAGAGTGTGGTGGCTCTAACAACACTAAAATAAGTGTGTGGTGGCTCTGACAACACTAAAATAAGAGTGTGGTGGCTCTGACAACACTAAAATAAGAGTGTGGTGGCTCTGACAACACTAAAATAAATGTGGTGGTTTTGACAACACTAAAATAATAGTGTGGTGGCTCTGACAACACTAAATAAGAGTGTGGTGGATCTGACAACACTAAAATAATTGTGTGGTCGCTCTGACAACACTAAAATAAATGTGGTGGTTCTGACAACACTAAAATAAGAGTGTGGTGGCTCTGACAACACTAAAATAAGAGTGGTGGTTCTGACAACACTAAAATAAGAGTGTGGTGGCTCTGTCAACACTAAAATAAGTGTGTGGTGGCTCTGACAACACTCAAATAAGAGTGTGGTGGCTCTGACAACACTAAAATAAGAATGTGGTGGCTCTGACAACACTAAAATAAGTGTGTGGTGGTTCTGACAACACTAAATAAGAGTGTGGTGGTTCTGACAACACTAAATAAGAGTGTGGTGGTTCTGACAACACTAAATAAGAGTGTGGTGGCTCTGACAACACTAAATAAGAGTGTGGTGGCTCTGACAACACTAAATAAGAGTGTGGTGGCTCTGACAACACTAAATAAGAGTGTGGTGGCTCTGACAACACTAAATACGAGTCTGGCAGGAGAAGTTGCATCAAATAACGCCACATGTCAAGGATTATCTTCAAGGTAAACTTTAACACCATAGTCTAGGACATGGTTAAAGATATGATGGAACAGAAAGTCATCACACATTCTTCTTGGAATTCTCCTTTTTTCCGAGTTCCAAAGAAAGATGGAAGATGGCGACCTGTTATTGACTTTCGACGAGTCAATGAGGCAACCATACCTGATAGGTACCCTAAGCCTGTTCCGAGTGATTTGTTGCAGTCCTTGGGAAAAGACAACGCACTTTTTAGTAACCTAGATCTTCTTAACGGGTATTGGCAAATTCCTTGACGAGAAATCCCGCAAGGTGATTATATCTAGAACTGCCTTGCCATTCAGACTACACAATGTGCCATTAAACTTTCAACCAATGACTAATACTCTGTTTGCAGGAATGATTGGCAATACAGTTTATGCCTATCTAGATGATCTGATTATTGTAAGCAAAGATGTAAACAGTCATCTTGTCAAATTACGTGAAGTGTTTAAAAAACTTCATAAAGCAGGTTTGTAAATTAAGCTCTCTAAATGCGAATTTATCAAAACCAAAGTTTAATTCCTTGGACACGTAGTTGATGGAAACGGCATCCATACTATGGACTGCAAGGTTAAAGCAGTTGAACGATTTCCCTGTCCTACAAATGTAGACAAGGTGCGTAGTTTCCTCGGACTTTCCGGCTACTATCGCTCATTCATTCACGGGTACACTAAGTTAGCCGACCCGCTGACAAAATAACTAAAAGATGCAACATTTGTTTGGAACAATGAACAGGAGAACAGCTGTAATGCATTAAAGGAAACATTGACCAATGCACCAGTATTACCTGATCATACTCAACCTCTCACCCTGTGCACCGACGCCTCCGGACAAGGGCTAGGAGCTGTTCTCATGCAGCTAGACACTAGAGGGAAAAACAGAGTAATTGCTTATGTAAGCCGTAAACTTAACTATTCAGTAACTCATGTAGAGGTGTTAGCTGTTGTCTGATCATTAAAGAAATTCAGAGATGTGATATTTGGTCATTAAACAAAAGTCTATACGGATCATGCAGCAGTAAAGGTACGGATCATGCAGCAGTAAAGGTACGGATCATGCAGCAGTAAAGGTACGGATCATGCAGCAGTAAAGGTACGAATCATGCAGCAGTAAAGGTAAGGATCATGCAGCAGTAAAGGTACAGATCATGCAGCAGTAAAGGTACGGATCATGCAGCAGTAAAGGTACGGATCATGCAGCAGTAAAGGTACGGATCATGCAGCAGTAAAGGTACGAATCATGCAGCAGTAAAGGTAAGGATCATGCAGCAGTAAAGGTACAGATCATGCAGCAGTAAAGGTACGGATCATGCAGCAGTAAAGTACGGATCATGCAGCAGTACAGATCATGCAGCAGTAAAGGAACGGGCGCAGCAGTAAAGGTACGGATGCAGCAGTAAAAATGGATCATGCAGCAGTAAAGGTACGATCATGCAGCAGTAAAGGTACGGAGCACGGATCATGCAGCAGTAAAGGTAGGATCAGTGCAGCGGTAAAGGTACAGATCATGCAGCAGTAAAGGTACGGATCATGCAGCAGTAAAGGCACGGACATGCAGCAGTAAAGGTACGGACAGCGGATCATGCAGCAGTAAAGGTACGGATCATGCAGCGTGCAGCAGTAAAGGTAAGGATCATGCAGCAGTAAAGGTACGGATCATGCAGCAGTAAAGGTACGGATCATGCAGCAGTAAAGGTACGGATCATGCAGCAGTAAAGGTACGGATCATGCAGCAGTAAAGGTACGGATCATGCAGCAGTAAAGGTACGGATCATGCAGCGGTTATTCCAGGTAAAGAACCTCTCTGGGGCAGACTTGCATACCTGACCATTCAAGAATTAGAACCCGCCTTTAAACACTTACTGGGACAAGAGAATGTGGTGCACTGTATAGACACACAGCTCCAGTTATACTAATACAGTGGTCCCTCGGTTAACGAGCACAATTCGTTCTAGAAGGTTGCTCGTTAACCGAAAAATACGTTAACAGAAACCATTGTTTCAATGGGTTTATGGGTAATTGGTTCCAGCTCACCGAAAATTGCCTAAAGTCAACAAAAAAGGTAGAAAAGCACACTTACTTTGAGGTGTGTATGTAGAAGGCTCCTGGATGATGATGATGATGATGATGATGATGATGATGGGAATTAGAATGGGGGTGGAGGAGAAGGGAGAAGAGAAGGCATTGGGGTGGAAGAGAAGTCACCCCATGGTGCCATTTCACCCATAAAATTTTAGTTCTCTTGGTGTAATTCAAGATTATTTTCTTTAAATCAACACTGCACTGCATTATATATTGTCAATATGTAAAATAAATTTCAGAATGACCAATAATTTGACTGGAAACAGAAAAAAGCGTTTATGTTGAAGAGTCTCAAGCAAGATGTTACCTCCACAGAAAAGACACAGAGACTGACGCCTGTATGGTGTGTTGACAGGATGTTTGGCGCGCTAAAACTTAGTTTCCCTGTACTTAAATTATGTTAAATAATTGTTAAAATTACAAAAAAATTTAATACAAAACTTTTAAAATTATTGAATAGTACAAACTTCTTGATCTTTACTGAAATAGTAAGGAATTTAAGCCCTAGAACCGATTATTGTATTGGCAGACTAATATGACAGCTAGTGTGCAAGCGAAAACATGTTGAGGGGCGCTAGTGAGGATTTCGCTATTCGAGGGAATGCTCGTTAACCAAAGTTAAGAATCTTATGGAAGGTAATTCGTTAACTGAGGCGCTCGTTAACCGAGGCGCTCGTTAACCGAGGCATCACTGTATATAAGAACAGCAAATATCTAAATACAGTATGTTAATTTAACCAAGTCTTCTGCTTCACATGATCAAAAAACAAATTTTAACCCAGAGTTTGGCATTTCAGCATTGGCTACTTTAAGAAAATGACTGCCCAAGGATGAATTGATATATAACCAAGAAGAGTTACCTAACTAAGGTACAAGATGCTAACTGAACAATATATTAAACATGATATTATATACAGTTTAGAGGTGTTAAAGTTCATCTTCTCCATAACACCAGCTACTATATTTGAACCCTAACCACTATTTACCAGACAATGGTACCATATATCTGTAAGTGATGAAAGAATATATTTAAAACATGAATCAAAACTACCAACCATTTTAGTCAAGATAAAATATCAAAATATCTCGTCAAAGTTGAGCAAAACTTATCAAATATTTACGTACAATTTCAACAGAGATTGAAGAGTTTCCGTGAGATAATGACAACACCTTGACTATAACAAATGGTCTACCACCACTGTACTACTTTACCAAGATGATTTACTACCTGCGTTAATGTACGTACTTGTGATAAAACTTACGTCGCGTGTAAATAAAGACAGACGTACACAGTTGACACAACTATTGATGCACAAATTATAGTAAATGAGAGTTCATCTCTGTTTAACACAACTTATCCAGTAAAGATGAAATTTTAAGTACATAGATGACAAGTTTAACCTTTGTTCACTACTGTACTGTCAATAACATTATTAAAAAGGCTGATGAAACAAAATGGAGTATTATTAGGAGTGATATTTAATCACCACCAAATGTCTACACTAAGGCCATGGTAGAAGTAATTTACATCTTAAGAGCAGATAACTTGTGTTTAATATCTATAAAAGTGGCATTTGTCACTTGTCTTTATTTCTGCTACATTCATAGAGTTTGTTCAAGTGGTTTTATATTGATGTATATCACTGTATTCAAGTTTCTGTGTCACATTTACCTTCTGTTAAAGTCATTCAAACAATTATTGAATTCTGTTTTTTTCATGCACAAGTTTATGACGTTTGAGATAACCGCTGCGGGAGAAACATTTCCCACATTCCTCACATTCAAACTCCTTTATACCATTGTGTAGTACAAGAATGTGTTTCTTGAGATTACCCTTTAGTGCAAAATGTTTCCCACATTCCTCACATTCAAACCCCTTTATACCACTGTGTCCAAGAATGTGTATCTTGAGAGTCCTCTTCTGGGTGAAACATTTCCCACATTCATCACATTCAAATTCCTTCACACCATTGTGTTCAAGAATGTGTGTCTTGAGATTACTCTTCTGGGAGAAACATTTCCCACATTCCTCACATTCAAACTCCTTTATACCACTGTGTCCAAGAATGTGTGTCTTGAGAGTACTCTTCCGGGTGAAACATTTCCCACATTCATCACATTCAAATTCCTTCACACCACTGTGTTCAAGAATGTGTCTCTTGAGAGTACTCTTGTGGGAGAAACATTTCCCACATTCTTCACATTCAAACTCCTTCACACCACTGTGTCCAACAATGTGTGTCTTGAGAGTACTCCTTAGTGCAAAATATTTCCCACATTCCCCACATTCAAACTCCTTTATACCACTGTGTCCAAGAATGTGGCTCTTGAGATCAACCTTCCGGGAGAAACATTTCCCACATTCCTCACATTCAAACTTCTTTATGCCATTGTGTACAAGAATGTGTGCCTTGAGAGTACTCTTCTGGGAGAAACATTTCCCACATTCCTCACATTCAAACTCCTTCACACCATTGTGTACAAGAATGTGTGTCTTGAGAGTACCCTTCTGGGAGAAACATTTCCCACATTCCTCACATTCAAACTCCTTCACACCATTGTGTACAAGTAAATGTTTCTCAAGAGAAGACTTGAAGCCAAACTCTTTGCCACATTCCTCACAGGAGAGCTTTTCATCTCTGCTTGACATTGTGAACTTCTACTTAGTTACACTTGGTCTTGAGATGTTACATCACAATATCTGAAACAAAATATTTTGCCTTAGATAATATTCGTATAAAAGTACAATTTATAAATGAAAACTACAAGTGACTAAATCAAATTGTGTAAAAAAAGAGTAAAAATAAAATAAAAATATAAAATAAAAAGGTTATATTAATGTACACCGCGAGGATGCCAGAAAACCAGCTTTTTGAAGTGAGACAGATTGTATGAGTATGGAAACACAGAAGAAGGCAGAGCATTCAACAGTGTGAGTAAAGAAGGATGTACTATAACGGGTTATAATAGTGTGACCCACATCCACACAGACACAGTTTGGCTGTGTGAGTAAAGAAGGATGTACTGTACTATAACTGGTTATTATAGTGTGACCCACATCCACACAGACACAGTTTGGCTGTGTGAGTAAAGAAGGATGTACTATAACGGGTTATTATAGTGTGACCTCTGTGCCTCCAACTCGGCCCATCAAATACCAACACGGACCATCTCGGATAACCAACCTTTAACTCAAACATTCTAATGTATGTTTATATCAACGACATAACATAAAGCATTTATTACGTTTACCACGAGGGAGGGAGGAAGGCCCACAAATTAACATTTACTCACAAAATTAACAACAATAAACAAGACGGCCACCTTGGTTGATGTTGACCTGCTACACCTTGTCCGATTCTCTCTCTTATCTTTCAGTAGCTACAAGTTTTCATTATTAATACTATAATAAAAGTATTTTATTATTAAATATTACATAATATAAATAAATTATACTTTCATTATAATGTTTGATTATTGATTAAATTACCGCTAATAGACATATATTAATATTAAACTAAACTTAAGTCAGTGGCTGGAGAACCGAATAGCTTGACATTTTGTGTTTAACTATTTTAAGTTTATTTATTAATATTTTATTAATATATAACACTACAGTATATAGATTCAGTTAACAAACGACTCCGTGGAACCAATTGTGTTGGTTAATGGAGGGACCACTGAAGATATTTTAGCGACCCTCCCTTGTGACAACCTTAACCTAACATGGGTCAACACTCCACTATCCACCTATATGAACCTTTATTAATGTGGAACAAGTCCATTATAAGAACAATTCACTGGACAATACTCACAGCAGTAGGTATAACCTGTAATATTTGATCACTAACTTGAACTATCATCATTATTGTTGTGGAATGTTCCAAAAAGTACAATAATTATTTACCTATTATACAGTACAGCATTAATTTATGCCAAGATTGATGCCAAAAAACTATATTTAAGTATAACTTAACCCAAATAAAATACCCCATTTGTTTGTAAAGTTTCGTGGCTTTCCCATGCAGTCGACACCCCAATAGTCTATATTTTTAAAACGTATATGAAGGCCTTTTAAAAAATACGGGCAAAGCCCAAATAATCTACTTTAAATATCTAATTGCTTAAAAATGTCAATAACACAATAACTTATTTGTGAACCCAGATTTAAAATCAGGTAAAGTAGTACCCTGTGTATGTATATTATGTATGCTGGATTATGTATTATGTATGTATATTATGTATGTGCTCCATTTATATTTATTCAGCCTAGCTAGCAGCGTGTGGCAATGTTATTACCATATCCCACACGCTTAATTAATGTGCCTGGCGACGTATGGAAGCTGCTAATGTATCACTTGCCATACGTCGTCTATGGTAGTTGACCAGGACCTTAGCTAGGGAGCAGTGCTATCCACCTCTGTGTACATACTCTTATCCAGTAAACCGAACCTACAAAACTATACAGGTGTTTGTGTTCTCTCCTGTATATAGAACTTATTACCCAGAACATCTAACATGGCGCAGTGCGTAGTTTTACTGGATTATTACGAGTGATTAGTGCAAGTTTGTGGAAAGCCGGCTGATGGATCCCCGCCTTGGGTCAACCCCGCGTCATCCCTCGAAGAATTTCGCAACTTTGAGCAGTGTCAGTGACAGTGATTTTCTGTGAAGTGTTTAGTGCATTGTGTGTTTCGTGCCATTCATGTGTGACCTTGTTCGAACGGATTTCCAAGGTATACGGCATGTTCTGGGCATTTGTGGGGTGTAGAGCTCAGCGCACCCTCCTCTGACCGTTTACAGAGAGCGACTGAGCTACTCCTATCTCCACCCCCCTCCCTCACAGCGCCGCCTCCACCCCCCCTCACAGCTGGGGCGAGACGCTCTGCCTGCCTGGGACACACACACATACATGTACTAACACTTGCTGACCGCGCGGTTTCTTATATATATTTTATATATATAACCTACTTATCTGTGTATTTAATTAAATTTTTTTGTCTGAAATCTTGTTGATACGACGGGCTGACCGGTCAACACTGATTTAAGACACAGTACACAGATAAAGTAGTTATGTCTCATGCCTTACGTAGCCGTGGACCCAGCGCCTGGATGAGTCAAGCGGATGATAGTCCCCCAGAGATGGATGACCAGGCTGACCATGACACCCCAGCTCCCACAACATCGCGCAGCCCTTCACCTCAACATTCAGCGTTATCTCCAGAGATAATTGCCTTAATGAAGTTTATGAGAGATGAGAGACGCGAGGATGAAGCTCACAGACGTTTGGCGGATGAGCACAGAAGGCAAGCAGAGGCAGAACGAGACCACCAACGGAGAATGGAAGACAGTGCACGGTTTGAAGCCTTGATATCTCGCCTCACTGTTAACCAAGCCCCTGGCTCTAACACTGCCTCGGTACTGAATGGTTCAGATACCTCATCCATGCTTCCTTCACGCCCCCCAGCCCCACCTAAAGCAGCAGCTCAAACACCGCCCATCTTGGAGCCTGATGTAAATTTCCAGACTTTTCGCGAATGGCGGCGGCGGTGGGCTGATTATGCTACAATGGTGGATCTCCAGAGTTTGTCACAGCCTAAACAACTCATCCAGCTGCGTATGTGCCTGTCCTTGGAAGTTCAGCGTGTCTTAGAACATACGTTGCAGGTACCCCCAACCTCTTCGCTGTCTGTAGAGGAGGTACTGGACGTTCTACAACGGCACATCAAAGGACAGCAGAATGAAGCTCTGCGCAGGAGGGAATTGTTTAGCTGCAGACAGATGGAGGGTGAGTCTTTTGACGCCTTTTTATGTACGTCTTAAGAGAGCCTCGGAAGAGGTAGATATGTTTAGGCCACCACCAGCAGTGCGAGGAGACCCAGTTGAAGCAGGTGATCCTGATGGGTGTTAAGGACGAGGAACTTGTCCAACGCCTCACCTCCCTCGACTCTTCCTCTTCTCTTCAGGATGTGTTGACGATATGTCGCTCCTATGAGGCTGCCAGGTGTGCCACCTCTGCCATCCGAGCTCCCCCTACAGCTGTACGCGCTGTGTCCCGGTACAAGAAGGACAAGAAGTCTGCTCCTACGCCTTCGCCCACCACGTCCACGCCCGGTTCATTTTGCAACAACTGTGGTAAGCAGCACGGAACACAGGTATGTCCAGCTGCTCAGTCTACCTGCAACAGTTGTGACCGTATGGGCCACTGGTCGCTCACAGTGCGGTGCCCAGCTAAGTACGTACAGTGCAATGTGTGCGGTCGTCTGGGCCACTATGACAAGTGTTGCCCTACCCACGAACCCAAGGGACAGCGTCGGCGGAAGCTTCAGCGCCCTTCTACCAGTGAGGGCCGCCCACAGTCTTCCAATCAGAGGCACGACGACCCTGGACAACGCTGGAGCCATATTAGGAATGTGTGCTCCCCCCCGCGTCCCAGGACCAAAGTTCCCCAGTACATCAGTGTCATTGTGACCTACCGCAGTGTGTCATCCCGTCTCCAGATGTTGCCCGACACCGGCGCTGATGCTACAGTCATCGGTCCCCAGCATTTGCAATGCTTGGGGCTCTCTCCAAGTGATCTAGGACCGCCCCCCAAGGATCTCCGCTTTATGGCAGATGGTTCACAGATGACCCCGGCCCTGGGTTCACTCCAAGCACAAGTCACCTTTGGCAACAGGTCGTGTCAAGCCTGGATTGACGTGCATAACGGTGTCCCGACTCCCTTGCTGTCCTACAGACATTGTCAAGAGTTGGCCATCATCTCCCAGGACTTCCCCAAACCTATTCTTGAGGTAAGACACGCCAACAGGGTGCACGAAGGGAGCAGCAACTACCCTGCTGCCGCCCTACCCCTACCTCTGGCCAGTGACACCTCTCCTTCGGTAGTTGTCCCTGCTGCATCACGTCCCCACGCCTTGGCTCGCCTTCACGACAGTCACCGTGGAGCTGAGGCCACCAAACGACGTGCACGACAGACTGTGTTCCGGCCTGGCATCGACCCCGACATCTCCAATGCTGTCCAGGTGTGTAAGCCCCGCCACGTATTACAACCCAGCCAGCAGCAGGTACCCTTCATGAGTGACGACAACCCCACCCGCCCCTTTGAGTCTGTGTCGGCCGACTTTTTCTGTGTGTCAGGAAAGTCCTTCCTGGTTATCGTCGACCGTCTCTCTGGTTGGCCGGTTGTCATCAAGGGCGGTAATGACACGACGTCTGCCGCCACCATCAGCAAGTTCCGCCACTACTTCCGTGACGTGGGCGTTCCTGTACGCCTGCGAACCGACGGAGGGCCTCAGTTCACAAGCCGGGACTTTGCTGCGTTCCTTGACCGATGGGGAGTCCGGCATGTGTTGTCATCGCCCCATTACCCGCAGTCCAACGGCCACGCTGAGGCTGCTGTCAAATCCTTGAAGCACCTCATCCTTAAGGTGGCCCCTTCTGGGAATATTGACTGCGAGGCCTTCGACCGGGGTCTTCTTGAACTCCGCAACACACCTAACTACACCGGACGCTCCCCTGCCCAGGTTTTGTATGGGCGCCCCCTTCGTTCTTGTGTCCCTGCTCACCCTCAATCCTTCTCCAAGGAGTGGCAGGCCAAGACAGAGGATTGTGATCGCCGAGCCGCCGAACGTGTTCAGGACGTCGTCGCCCGCTACAACGACCACGCCAGTTCTCTCCCCAGGTTGAGTGTCGGCACCCAAGTCCGTGTTCAGGACCCGACCTCCCTACGTTGGGACAAAGTAGGCGTAGTCATGGGTCTCGGCAGGTCACGGGACTACCAGGTGCGGTTACCCAGTGGTCGTGTGTGGTGGAGGAACCGCCGTTTTCTCCGCCCCGTAACACTGCCTTCTGCTGGCCCCGCCACCAGTGTTGAGTCCCATACCCTTCCCAGTGATGAAGTCCCTCGACGCTCAGAACGGATCCAGAAGAAAGAGGTCCGCTCAAGACTTTGCTATGGGCGTATAGGGGGGAGGGAGGTGTATGTATATTATGTATGCTGGATTATGTATTATGTATGTATATTATGTATGTGCTCCATTTATATTTATTCAGCCTAGCTAGCGTGTGGCAATGTTATTACCATATCCCACACGCTTAATTAATGTGCCTGGCGACGTATGGAAGCTGCTAATGTATCACTTGCCATACGTCGTCTATGGTAGTTGACCAGGACCTCAGCTAGGGAGCAGTGCTATCCACCTCTGTGTACATACTCTTATCCAGTAAACCGAACCTACAAAACTATACAGGTGTTTGTGTTCTCTCCTGTATATAGAACTTATTACCCAGAACATCTAACACCCTGTACCTTTGAAGGATATTTAAACTACTGTTTTACCCCAAGTGCTGAAGACAAAGGTATTAGGTCAGGCATATTTGACAAATATTTTGACAAAGTGAAACTAACTTCATACAGTAAAGATGATCAACATATTTAAGACCATCCATAAAGGCCTTTTAAAACTTACGGGCACAGCGTAATCTACTTAAAATATCTAATTATTTCAAAGGTCATTAACACAATTACTTGAATTTTTAAACGGTGATCCCAGATCCTTATAAAAACTAAAGCCACAAAGATATACACTGTACTGTACCTTATGTTATAGCAGAAAGTTTCCAATGTGGTGCAGCAAGAGACCCGCAAACCAAAACAAACCTTCGTCTTGTGGCCCATATCTTACATCTTCACGGCACCGTCCTGGAATGAATAACATTTTAACAACTAATAAATTAAATACTCTGGGCAGTAATATTATATAATATGTATACAGTACTGTACAGTATTATATTATACAGGAACTCATTAAATCTTCAAACATTTAAATACAATATTATGGTTAAATTAAGAAATTTCCATAAAACTTATTAAAGAAAAATAAAGAAACACTTTAGAAAATCTTACCTCGACGAATGACACGAGGAACTTCATTAACCACGATCAGCGAGGCAGCAATATGGTAGTTGTCTTAGCACTACAGTAACAACCAATTGGAGCCGTCAACTGTAAACAAAGTAATGAATAAAATGTATAAAGACAAAAACAATTGTATAAAAGCCAATAATGTAAATACTGTGGTAATGTATTTTGAACTCCCATGAAAAGACAAAACTTGGCTTCACTACAAGTTAACTCTGGTCAACAACTTTCATAATACCACTTACTAGTCACTAATGGATAACACCTGGTAAATTCACAAATTATATCCCACTGCCATAAGGGTTTAATTATCTATAAACGCCGATATTGTGAAGCGTCTTGTGATTTTTCCTTTCCCAGAGAATTAATATACCATCGGACACATGATTTGGTTAGGTTAGGATCCCACCAAATACAGTGAGAAAAAAGTCAATTTATTGTCAAAAACTAAACTGCAACTTTACAGTAAAGTTCCCAAAATGTCTCAGAAGCTAATTTTTTACTACAAACTGTAATTTAACCATAAATAAAAAGTACCACATTCTTATAACCAAATTTTTTTTACTTCAAGTAAATAAAAAAAATCTTTCCCAAAATCCCACCTTGGTTAATATATACAGGTAGTTCTGCTATAACGCGATAATTGTGTTCTTGTAAAATATCGTGTTATAGAAAATCGCGTAATAGAAATAACAGGGCTTCTGGAGAAAATAGGGTTAGGTGCAGATTACTTGAAATCGAAAAAATTTAGTAGTTAGCCTAACACAGTCTAAATAAATGTTACATTCATATCTAATAATGAAATCATACAGTAAATGTAACACTTTACTTGATGGGGGAGAAGGGTGATTTTGAGGTTGATAAAATCGAGCTTCTCTTCAAGTGTTATATCCTTTCTTTTACGATCATCACCGGGAATTCTATCACCAGAACGCTTCTTGTTGATATTCTTCTTTACTATATTCACAGTTAATACAGTACCACAAAATTGGAGAAATAGTAAGCAAAAATCGCGTTATAGCAAACAAGCGTTCGCGTTATACAAATACCGTTCCTAATTCATAAATCGCGTTAGAGCAAATTCGCGTTATCAAAACACGCGTTATAGCAGAACTCACTGTAGGACTAACCCGCCATAGTGCCGATGCTGCTGTATCATCTCACGTCCAGAAAATGTCTCAAATATCACAGTATAGTAAGTTTTTTTTCTGTTTAATATACCGGGGAAGTTAGGTTAGGTAGGTTTGTTTGGTTAGATCTGTCCTTCATAACCACAAATGTTAAGTAGCGTTTATTTAAAAAACATCCATTTACTAACATTACCACAAACAGTGTCCACTATAATATAACAATGAAAAACTGACGTTTTTATAATAGTTCTCAATCCATTTTGCTCTTGGGTTAGTCCTATATAATTACCCCCACCTCAATTGGACGACACAAAGATATTAACTACCTTCAATTTTAACGATCCATGAGGCTGTAACGAGATGGTTGTCTCCTCCATCTTCAACAGTGACAAGCAATAAATTGTATAAAAATTAGAATAATGACTGTTATTGCAGATGGCTTCAGCTACAGTGCTGGCATGTGATGCCATTAAATCTTTCGACCCGTGACCTCTCCAGATGTAGAAGTGTTTACAGACAAGTCCTGGCTCTGCTGAGTGGACTGTCTTCGGCGGGCGGTGGTGCTGCCTGCCCTGCCATGAGACAGATCGCCCTCTCTCGTGAGGCTGTGAAGACCAGCCTTCTGCTGGCACTGATGATCATCAACACTCATAATCCTGTCTGAGAATTTGTGCTGGGACAATTTACTCAGTACTGTTGTCTCTTGGAACACCATACTGATCTGCACTGACACACTTGTAAGTACAGCCTAAGTGATGACATACCCCTTGGTACTGAAATTTTGTTAACTAATTACACCTACTCGTTTGTGCCTAACCTGGAGTAATAAGACAATGGAGAATGAAGCATAACTAAGATTACTAGAGTTATGAACTTTGTGTTATGTCACTATGTTTAATAAATAGTAATTAAGATAAAATTGTGTGAGACTAACTCATTATGTATCAGATGGATCACCATGTAATATTATGAACATCTCCTCTGTAGGTTTTGACCACATCAATAAATATTGAATGAGTCAAAAGGCGAGTTTCAATCATTCCCTTCGACTTGCACGTCACTTGAACGACCTTAACCAAGGCGTTGACAGTTATGTAATATACACATATCAAATAGTGTATTGTGCATAATGAATATATTTCTGAATATCTTTAAGAGTTGTGAGGGATAAAAGCTTCACCCATTCTACTCTCACTGCACAGTAAGTCAGTGAAGAGTTGTTGATTGAAGGAAATTGTGAATAGTTAAGTTTTAATGAAGAATGGTTAGGTTAAGTTAGGTTAGGTTAGGTTATGTGAAGACATTCATAAGCTGGAACACAGGCTATATATATTTTTTATGGGTAATAGTCCACCCGGGCACAGGTCATGACCCACAACAGGGCCTAGGGGAGGGAAGAGATAAAAATAAATTTTAAAAATATATAATAAAAAGGTTATATAAATGTACACCGCCAGAGAAGCATCTTGTTTAGAGTGAGACAGATTGTATGGAAACACAGAAGAAGGCAGAGCATTCAACAGTGTGAGGAAAGAAGGATGTACTATAATGGATTATTATAGTGTGACCCACATCCACACTGTGGGCAAGACACCAGCCCACGGTACACAGGATGCTACTTGTTAACAGAGGCTTTACTGTATAATTGAATCAATGTTGAGAGAAAGAAACCTAACCTAACCAAACCTAGCCGGGTTACTACGCCCAGTATTGATTCATCTTGTTTTGGTGATGAATATTGACGCCGGTCCTGGATTATGTCAACAATTGTATATAATTGTTCTTCCTCTATGAATTTCTTTGTTATCATCTAACAACACAGCCATGTTGTAACACAGTACCATAAATCATTATAATTTGACCATAATTATAGTCATAAAAGTAACTTATGATGTACAAGGAGAGATTTATCCTCTTCCGTAAAAACTCGTCCAGTCATAGTTGCCGCCATAGTCTTGTAAACATTACTCTCGATGGCGACTGGCTGCCGTAATGGTGTAGATGAAACGTGATTGGCTGGAATTTCAGTGTTTGAATCTTTGCTCGTAACTGAAGAAAAATGGAACAGATTACCAGATCTGGGGTTCAAACCGATGTTCTGAATATGGGTAATAATCCACTGGAAGAAATCTAGGCTCAAGGAATCCCGATTCGCACACCCGAGTCGAGCTCAAATCCCAGGCTCAAACTACCGTCCTGAATTTGGGTCTATTGACAGGTAGACAACTATAGACAGAGAGACAACTAGATGGAGAAACAAAATGTACTATAAGTAATATTTCACATAGTGTGTTGTGTTACACCAGGTGGAGGGGTGAGAGGCAGCCGTTCACTACCTCCAACTATTGCTGTCTCAAGTTTGTAAGTCATATTAACTATACTGTACAATATTATATTTTCATCAATGAGTTCTGATATAATAATAATTTTTAGGGTAATTGCTTCGTTTGGTAGATAATTAGGTGACTAGGCGAGAACTACTTTGTCTGGCGCACATCACTTGTCTTTCTCGGTGGTGATGCGGCGGTACACAGCCAGTCATCTCCACTCAACGCCAGTCACCAGTGTAGGTTTATGAGCCACACAGATCAGGCGGCTGCTCTCAGGTCCACAAAAAACGTCAAATTACACCATATAATAGGAAGTTCTTTCTGTTTAATATGCCGGGGGTTCTGGAAGGTTAGGTTAGGTTAGGTTAGGTTTGGTTTGGTTAAGTTAGGTTTGTTTGGTTAGGATGGCAAGGTCTTCTAACAATGCTTCTGCCACTTGCTTTTGTTATCAAATATGGTTAGGTTAGGTTAGGTTTGGTTTAGTTAAGTTAGGTTTTTGTTTTGGTTGGGATGGCAAGGTCTTCTAACAATGCTTCTGCCACTTCTTTTCTTATCAAATATGGTTGGGTTAGGTTAGGCTCGTCACATTTAATTTAGAAATAACCAAGTTTTAACACATTTTACATAACTGGGACAGTGTTCACTACAAAACAGTGAAATTAAAACGTTTTTAAATTTGTTTAATATTGAGCGGGTGTTAAGTGTTGCAGTAGTGGGTGTTGCTTCTGGTAACATGTGTTGGTGGTGACTCAGTGACTCTCAGCTGGTGTTAAGTGTTGCAGTAGTGGGTGTTGCTTCTGGTAACATGTGTTGGTGGTGACTCAGTGACTCTCAGCGGTGTTAAGTGTTGCAGTAGTGGGTGTTGCTTCTGGTAACATGTGTTGGTGGTGACTCAGCTGGTGTTAAGTGTTGCAGTAGTGGGTGTTGCTTCTGGTAACATGTGTTGGTGGTGACTCAGCTGTGTTAAGTGTTGCAGTAGTGGTGTTGCTTCTGGTAACATGTGTTGGTGGTGACTCAGCTGGTGTTGCTTCTGGTAACATGTGTTGGTGGTGACTCAGCTGGTGTTGCTTCTGGTAACATGTGTTGGTGGTGACTCAGCTGGTGTTGCTTCTGGTAACATGTGTTGGTGGTGACTCTTCTGGTAACATGTGTTGGTGGTGACTCTCCATCAAGTAAGGCCGCTGGCTGACTGAGTCTGTTTTAACAACAACAGTAGTGACACTGTCCCTACACTCTCCATGTGCACCAACAACTGGTGGTAGTGACACACATTACCCACCAACAGACAGTACTGTACTAGACAGGTAACACGTCTTACTAAAGTACCACGGTTCACCTTGGCTATATATAAGTTAATAAACAACTCACAGTGACCTAGTGAAGTATTAAATCATCCAAGTTTGGATTTTAATTAACACATTTTGGTCGACTTAATGTTTACAACTGAGGCGATGAACACTGTTAATAACTTACCACGAACAACTCAACTTTACCTAATATAAACTAACATCACATAGTTTAAACAATTATTATTTACTGAAAAACAAAATTTACTCTACTACTGATACACTTTTAAATAATTGTATTACATCTACTTATTATTGCATTATAAACTGAACACTAAGTAATATTAAGCCATCATCAGGTAGTTATCGTGACACTAATTGATAATAAACTATCACCAGGTAGTTATAGTAACACTAAGTAATAATAAACTGTCATCAGGTAGTTATGTTAGGTATATATTAGTTAGTTGAGGTTAATCAATAAATAAACTAGTTCGTGGTAATATTATAACACTGATCAGCTCCCCTCCCCCCAGTACCAAGGAAAGTACTTTATATACTTTCTTTGGCCGATAATTTTACATATATATTCATTAGTCTCTGTTACGGTACACCTCGGCTATGAGAATTAGTGGTGTGAGTTTACATTAATTTGCAAAGGTTAACTTTTATAAATGAATCAGTGTTTGAGCTGTACTGCCAAGAGGATAAAAGTAAATATTCTTTTATTATTTCATAACTTGATCTGTGTATTATTTTATTGTTTTATGCTCTTATATTGGGTGATAAAAGTGTTTGTATTACACAGTGTTATTAATTTTTTTACATTGTTCTACATAAAACATATAAATGGGGTCTGCCCGTTTCGTCACCACTGCTCTACCCGTTTCGTCACCGCGTTCATTCCCATCATTATATACATGAAAGCCTGGGAAGAACGAGAAGGAGAGTTAAACATAGTGCCTCTCACAATGAAGAAATTACATGAACCAGGACAGTTAAGGGCTTTATATGGGAATAAGATTAGTAATTTGCCTAAAATAAACACATTGCATGTATATTGTGACGGTTCAGTTATGTCAAGTGGCAGGGCAGGGTGCGGGATCCTTATAAGACAGTACACAGAACAAGGAAATGATGACATCAAAATTGGACTTTGGTTGAGCAGTTTTATATCATCAACACAAGCTGAGTTATATGCAATCTTAGTAGGGTTGGAAAATGTTGTAAAGAGGTATAAAGATGCATATTTTTTTGTTGCTAGTAGGGCAGCTTTGGATTCTTTGAACAGTGGGAGTCCAGTCTTTGAACACATTATTGGTTCATGTAGAAAATTAGTAAATACAATAAGGAAAAATGGCCATAATGTTCAATTTGTATGGGTCCCTTCACATGTAGGCATTGGTCTTAATGAAGCAGTAGATATAATAGCAAAAAGAGCCACGGAAAAGGCCGAGATCGACATAATATGTACTAAAACCTTGAAACAATTAAGGAGCAAATTACGAAAATACAATCAATAGAAGATAATTTCAAAAGGAATGAAATGTACGAGAAAAGTGAAACAATGAAACATTACCATCATGTTCTCATGAACACCAAATTTACATATGGGAAAGATGGGAGTAGGTGGAAAGATTCAGTGTATATGAGGTTAAGATTAGGATATAAATATTATTGGGAACTTGGAGCTGAGAGAAGTGAACAGGATAAAGAATGTAGAGTTTGTAGAACATCCAGATCCCATACCCTGCCACATTATATACTGGAATGCCCATTGCTTAATGTATATAGAAATGTCCATATAAATAATGTCCCCATGCAAATAGAGTGGATGTATAAAAATAGGAAAATAGATGATATATTAAAGAAATATAGAAATTTTGCATCTAGAATATAACTATGTATGTATATAACTGATTATATGAAATATTAGGGATTTATGTGAGTCCTGAGAGGGACATTCCTGGATTGGGGTGGGGATGACTTATGTCACTTCATCCCTTTGAGATGTATTAATGTTTTTTGTATCTCAATAAACGTATCAATCAATCAATATACATGAAAGTAACTGTTGCTTGTGATAGAAAATAATAACAAACACAAAGATAATTTATTAAAGACGAAAATAAAACCTAAAACATTGTTAATACGCCTACAATCATCTCACTGCTGGATGGTTTATGCGCTGGTGCCAAATCACCTTTTTTTCTATATTTCGTTTAGTTACCAAATGTTTTAATCGTTTTCTTTATTAAATAATTAATGTTCATGTATAATAACACAATATTTCTTGTGTCGTCTGTATACAGGTGTCATATTGAGTCAACTAACTTCCTGTAGAGAGGATGTACTTTATCATCCAAAGTTTCAGTGCTAGGAGAGTTGTTCCTCACTTATGATGACGTCTTCTGTTTAGGGGGAGGGATGAGCTCAGGTGTCCGGAAAGAAAGTCACAATTGGGGTTAGAAAAAGTCAGGGATATAAACACATCTTTTAAACAGCCTAAATAATGTTAAGTTAGGTTAAGGTTTGTGACTTTTTTCCTACATTCTGGGATGATGACACATCATGGAGAACGAGATCATTGTGTTCACTCAGTAAAGGTTTATTGGTTCCTCCAAGTGCTGTACCCAGGTCCACACTGACACTTCCCTGGCCTAGCCTCCATCTAATGTATGAACATTTACAAGGTGAAAACAGCACTTTGAACTATGTGGGTGATGTGTAATGGTATTTTACTTTTACTTTTACTTATATCCTCTTCGCCACTGATCGGCTCGCTAGCCGCCCGGGCGATCGGTCACGTCTCTGTCACGCATTGTTGGCAAATACTGGGCATGCACCGGCTCCTGAGTGTACCTGAACCCGCTCCAGTGTTGGTCAAGTCTTGTTTTGAAAGAGCTCACACTCGGTACCGTCACAACACTCTCTGGTAGATTGTTCCAAGAATTTACAACCCTCACTCCGAAAAAGTTTGCCCTCACGGTTTTCTGGACTTACGGCTTCTTCAATCTTGAGCTGTGACCCCTTGTGGGGCGAGCGTCCGCCAGCTCCAAGTAAGGACACTCAACTGAGTAGTGCCCCCTGAGATGCTTATACACCTCAACTAGATCCCCCCTTGCCCGTCTGTAGTATAAGCTAGGCAAGTTCAGGCGCTCCAATCTCTCAGGGTAGCTGAGGTGCCGAAGGGCAGGCACCAGTCTGGTGGCCCTCCTTTGAACATTTTCAACCAACTGACAGTCCCTAGCATATCTCGGGGACCAGATGGGGTGACAGTACTCCAGATGGGGAAGCACTTCACTCCTGAAGATCGTTACGAGGGACGGACCGTCTAGATATCTGAACGACCTTCTTATAAGACCCAATAATTTATTTGCCTGATTTACCTTCTTCTCACAATGGCCCGAGAACTTCAGCTCATTGTCAACATACACACCTAGGAATCAATAAAGGCGATATAGATAAAGTTCTTATAATATCCGAGCAGGATAGGACTCGGAGCAACGGATTTAAGTTGGATAAGTTTAGGTTTAGGAGGGAGATAGGAAGGAACTGGTTTACAAATAGGGTGGTGGACGAGTGGAACAAGCTTAGCAACTTTGTAGTAAGTGCTGGAACGTTGGAAAGTTTCAAAAGGAGGCTGGATAGATCCATGGATGATAGAGAGTGGTAGTAACTCTCGACAGGAGCTGCCATGCACAGGCCAACCGGCCTATTGCAGACTCCTTATGTTCTTATGTATGTACGTATGTGTGTGTGTATAGTATGAATATATGTATGTATGTATGTGTGTGTGTGCGTGTGTACAGTATGAATGTATGTATGTATGTATGTGTGTGTGCGTGTGTACAGTATGTATGTTTGTATGTATGTACAGTATATATGTACAGTATGTATGTATGTATGTACGTATGTATGTATGTTAACTTGTAGGTGAAACAGGACATTATGTAGTAGTGAGTAGTTTGTAGACTCTTCACCGGACTAGTGAAGAGGAACAACTCCACCTCAACAAGAGTTTTTTTTACCATAAGACACAAGTTTGGTTGTAGCTGTCACCATCTATAGTAATGGTCTGCTTAGAGGAGTAGTTGTTGGTGGTAACGCGCTAAACTCTCACCAATATGTTAGAGCCTCGGCCCAGGGTGTTGTCACCACAGGCTTCCTCCCGTACTAACACTGGATAAACCGACCAAACGGCTGATAAGTGGCCAATATGATAACTTTTTACTTTTACTTTTATCCTCTTCGCCACTGATCGGCTTGTTAGCCGCTTGGGCGATCGGTCACGTCTCTTTTCCTTTATATTCTTCACCAAAAGGTCGGCTCGCTAGCCGCCCGGGCGATCGGTCACGTCTCTGTCACGCACTGTTGGCAAATACTGGGCATGCACCGGCTCCTGAATGTACCTGAACCCGCTCCAGTGTTGGTCAAGTCTTCTCTTGAAAGAGCTCACACTCGGTGCCGTCACAACACTCTCTGGTAGATTGTTCCAAGAGTTTACAACCCTCACTCCGAAAAAGTTTGCCCTCACGGTTTTCGGACTTGCGGCTTCTTCAATCTTGAGCTGTGACCCCTTGTGGGGCGAGCGTCCGCCAGCTCCAAGTAAGGACACTCAACTGAGTAGTGCCCCCTGAGATGCTTATAAACCTCAACTAGGTCCCCCCTTGCCCGTCTGTAGTATAAGCTAGGCAAGTTCAGGCGCTCCAATCTCTCAGGGTAGCTGAGATGCCGAAGTGCAGGCACCAGTTTGGTGGCCCTCCTTTGAACATTTTCAACCAACTGACAGTCCCTAGCATATCTCGGGGACCAGATGGGGTGACAGTACTCCAGATGGGGAAGCACTTCACTCCTGAAGATCGTCACGAGGGACGGACCGTCTAGATATCTGAACGACCTTCTTATAAGACCCAATAATTTATTTGCCTGATTTACCTTCTTCTCACAATGGCCCGAGAACTTCAGCTCATTGTCAACATACACACCTAGGTCCTTCTCACACACAGTCTCAACTAGTACATTTTCTTCATCCCGTTGGGACATATGGTACGCCTCCTTACCGTTGGTACGCCCCAGGTGCTTCCTCTTACACTTCGTGACATTGAATCTCAGCAGCCATTCCTTCGACCATTCCTGGAGCCCACAGAGGTCCTTCTGCATCTCTTCACAGTCCGCTTGGTTGTTAATTTCCCGAAATAACTTGGCGTCATCGGCAAACATTTGTATGGAGGAGTGTACAACGTCAGGCATATCATTTATGAAACAAACAAACAACAGCGAGCCCAATACACTACCCTGCGGTACCCCACTTGTTACAGGTACAGATGACGATTTCGTGCCATTAATCACCACACATTGCTTGCGGTCATGTAGAAAGTCTTCTATCCACGCTAGGACATTTCCCCGAATTCCGTACCCTTCCAGTTTGATTTTCAGCCTTTCGTGGGGTACACTGTCGAAAGCCTTGGCAAAATCTAGGTAAATATTGTCGATATTACCACCCCGTTCTAGAATATGGGTCCAAATATCCAATACCTTGAGCAATTGTGTCAAGCAAGAGCGCCCCGGCATAAAACCGTGTTGGCAATCTTTTACAAGGTTGTTTCGTAGTAGATGTTCCATCGCTGCATCTCTGATAATACTCTCAAGTACTTTACATATTATGCTGGTCAGGCTCACCGGTCTATAGTTGTTCGTGGAGTGACTATCGCCCTTCTTGAAGATAGGACTCACATAAGCCACTTTCCATTCACTGGGGACCATTTGTTCATCCAGGCATTTACAAAACAGAATCTTCAGGGGCTCTGCAAGCTCGTTGCACAGCTCCCTTAGCACTCTAGGATGCACCATGTCAGGTCCAGGACTCTTATGGACCTTTAGCCTGGACAGTTTATTTCTAATACCCTCTTCTGTGAACACAATGTGGGTCAGTGCTGTGTCGAACCGTCTGTCCTCAAACGCAGGAAGGTTAGTTGCATCCTCTCTTGTGAACACTGAGGAAAAGAAGCTGTTCAATGCCTCAGCTTTATCCTGTTCAGAATCTGCGTAACTACCATCTTCAAGCCTCAGGTCTGATACTCCTACTCGCGTTTTCAATTTCGACTTTGCATAGCGGTAAAACGCCTTTGGGTTTGACTTGACCTCGCGTGCAACCAGCCTTTGGAACTCCTTTTCAGCCCTCCTACACTCTATCTTTGCTTGGTTTCTGGCTCTTGCATACATCCTCCTGTCCTGCTCATCGTTTGACCCAACCCACGTCTTGAATTTCTGGGTTTTCTTCTTAATTTTGTCGACCGCCGCATGGTTCATGTGTAGGGATCCCCTCGTATTCCTAGAAGCACTGGGTTTGGTCTTGGGTATATATTTATCGATCAAATGGGTCATTTTACTAGTTATGATATTCAGCGTAGTGTCTGCGTTCTTGTACCTTAATAAGTCAGGCCAGTTGATACCCCTCATCTCTTCCCTCATCCCATTGTAATTTCCCTTGTAATATTTGCACCTTGGCCTGGCCTTATCTTGAACTAGGTAACAGTTAAATCTGAATGACAACACTGTATGGTGACTGGTGCCAACTGGGGCAAGGTGTTCCAGTTTGGCCACCATACCCTCCTCGTTTGTTATGATGAGGTCAAGTGGCTTGGGTGTTTGCTCCCCTCTGTAATGTGTCGGGTCTCTCACATGTTGGAACAGAAAATTATCTCTCAGAGTTTCTACAAAAAGAGTAGCAGGATTATTCAAGTCATTCGGGGTTGACTCGTTTCTCCAGTCGATGTCGCCATAGTTAAAGTCCCCCATGATAAGGAGGTGGCTGGGGTTGAGCATCGCCGCATTGTTTATTAAGGTTCTTAAGTTCCTTTGATTTAGTGGGCCACAGTTCGGGGATCTGTAGATACACCCGACGATAAGTAAGTCCCCTCCCTTTAATATAATTTTACACCACTTGGACTCTTCAAAAACATCCTCTCCCTGTACCCTCGCCTGGCTGGCTCTAAGGTCTTGCCTAGCATAGATAACCACACCCCTCCTGCAGGATTCTTGAGTTAGGTTCGTAAATGAGTCATATCCAGCAATACTGAACTCACATTCCTCTGGGTCGATTCTCCTGTTCTTGTACAACAGTTCTACAACTCCTACAATATCTGGTTGGTGTACTCTTAGTAGTGTTTCAAACTCCTCTCTCTTATCAAGGAACGTGTCGGTATTAGTGTACATGACATTCAAGCCAGAATTTGTTCTCGGTAACGTCTCTGCTCTTAGTAATAAACCCGCTCCACCCACATTCTCAGAAGCTGCAGCATTTGCTAAGTACACTGTATTTTGCAGGGTGTGGTTAAAAATGTCATTGTTTACACGGCGCTCGTTCCCTCCTGTCCGGTAGGCTGAGCTGGTGCCGCCTCCCGGGTGGGGGGTTGAGTGGGTGGAGGGTGCACTGCTGCCCCCTGGCCCTGTGTCGGCACACTTGTTTCCACTACCCTCCCCCTGAGTATAACCCATGTGCACCTGTCCCCGTTCCTCCTCGACTCCTCCCTCTTCTGCTTCAAGTCCAGCAGGAGCTTCTTGTGCTGTTCCCTCTGCATTACCGTGCGGTCTGGGTGAATAAATACATCCCGAAATGCCTCGCTCCTTGCTAAGTTTTTTGCCTGCCGGATAACTTGCCATTTTTCCTCCTCACTCCCTAGTGTGATCCTGAGGGGGCGAGGCTTAGCCCCCTGCTTTTGTCCCAGTCTCCTCACATCCTGAGGAGTTGCTGGAATCTTCAGAACCTCTGTGCAAATATTTTGAAACAGCACCTTGTCGTGTGTTTCCTTACTCACAGTTCCCTCTGCCTGGCTCTCTGGGACTCCAAAAACTATTACATTGTTCCTGCGCTGGAGCCGTTCCTGGTGTTCCTCCTCTCCCCTAACAGTAGGTGCGTTAATTTTCATTTCTTCGACACACTTTTTCAGAGTCCCAATCTGCTGTAGAACCTGTACTGATTCTGCATTACTCTCCGCCCCCCCCCGTGGCCCTCCTAATACGTCCGCATAACTCCTCTTAGCAACCACCTCCATTCTATTAGCTACTTCCTCAGTCTTAGCAAGGATCTCTTTCTCAACTTGCTCCAGTTTGTCAACCAGCAGGGCTCCTGCTTCATCTATTTTCGTCCCTAGAGAACTCGTTCCCTTATGGATTGCAATCGCTTCATTCACCTTGACTATGCAGCCAGGGCAATACCAGCAACAGCCATCAAGCTTTACGGCAGTTAGTAACTTCCTAAACGTTGCATTAGTTAGGCCTGCATCCTCCATATCCGACGTCTCCCTGCAGTAATCACATATCAAACTCATGGTTGTTGTTGTTGTGGGGGGGGGGGGTGCAGACTGTGTATAAATCTACACCTATTTCAAAGAAAATAAAGAGAGAAAAAGTACTTAGCTACTCTCTGTTGCCTATGGAGTTGTCGTCTGCGACTGCGTACACTGTATCTCCCTGTCAATGGTGTATTGTAGGCACAGTTTCAGTCCTTGAGAAAGCACACAATCAACATAAAATTTAAAGTCTCTGTGGCACCTATGACACGACTTGGTTTCAGCTGGCACGGTGCCTTTCCAGCTTGCTTGCTAGTGAGCGCTCACTTTAAGTTATTTACAACTTCAGCGGTCACTGATGACACTATGAACTATCACTGTGTACACTGTATCTCCCTGTGAGTGGTGTATTATAAACACAGATTCAGTCCTTGGGAAAGCACACAAACAAAATAAAATTTAAAGTCTCTGTGGCACCTATGACACGAATAGGCTGGCAGTTGTCCTTACCAGCTCGATTGCCAATATGTATTCACTTTAAGTTATTATAGTCTCTTCTGTATTCACTGATGACAACTATGAACTGATTTAACTGAAGGCACAGTACTACACTCCCTGGTTGGCCTTTATCACAGCCGTGACCACAACACCCTAAAAAATAAAATAAAATAAAAGCTTTGTCATGTGGCAGTGATTGTGTGGTTATAGGCCTGTGACCCTGGCTGTACCTCCAACTCGGTGGAAATTGAGTTTTCAAAAATACAATCGTGTCTAGCATGAAAAGTCCGACATCGATTTACACTTTCACCTCACTAAGACGATCTTGACGAACTTATGTAATCACTGTCCAATTTCTGCCGCTCTACATCGAAGGCCCGGATGCCGAACACGCTTTGTTACAGAGACGCAACACGACCCGCCCGCATCAAAAAACGCCTTACAAAAAAAAAAAAAAAATATAGTATCCCAGGTTAAGTATTGAACCACTGAATGAGAGTTAAAAGTGCCATGTTGTTCCTTGTGAATTAACCGGAGGTATTGTATGTTGAGATAATTGTGGAGTTGTCCAGTGTGCTATGTATTCATTGGTAGTGACCATGAAATGATAATCTGAGAGTATAATGATATAACCAAGAAGTGAAGAGTTAATTTGCTACTTGGTAAGGTAAGACCTGAGGGTCCAGTGATATCTGGTGTATACCCAGTACTGAATATCATGTGGCAGAGTGACAATACCACAATTGTCGATTGAAGTAATAAGAATTTGGAGGTATTTAATGAGGTAATAAGTTCTTGAAGTGTTTGATGACTTAAGAAATAAATTGCAGTTCTGCTTTGTCTGAGTGAATCTAAGATGCATCTTATCCAATCACTGTGTTAATAAATATTGAATTAGTAATCTACGTCTACGAGTATCACCACTCTATCCTTTCCCACATTGGTTCTCAGAAAATAACTAACTCACGTGCCTAGAAGCTCGCTACCTAACAGTTAACTAAGAGATGTTATATTCTAGAAAAATCCTGGGTGGTGGCAGTTCTACCGGTGTAAGTATAATAAGTGTGGTAATAAGAAAGACATGGTTTCCCAGGTTAATCCATGGTTTAGAATATAACTAGAACCAAATATATGGAAGAGATCATAATATATGAAAGGAAATGAAAAGAAAAAACATTGACTTGGAAAATATAAGCAGAGAAACATACGAGCTACTTATATAAGAATATATACGAATATAAGGTATATAGAGATAAAGAACATATAAGAATATTAGCAAGAATATATAAGAATAAGTATGTATGTAAAGAACTGAAGAAGGATAAGTATATAAAACAGGATACTCATTGGAAAGAATACTAACAGAAAAATAATATCTGTATGGTAAATTATTAAAAAGAGAAAACTCGGCCCGTTACACCACCATGTGAGTGACGTCAACAGACGACGCCTGAATGTTGTAGTAATCGACCCTGTAACATCAGCTAAAGGTTCAGGTGATCTTCAACTGTAGTACAAGTCCTCAATAACTATATCTTTATATATGTCTTTGGTGTGTTGACCAATCTCTTCCTGAACGCTGGCCGTACTGGTCGGACGTGCAGGTCGCTCTCCTACACCTCCCTGGCTGGACACTTACAGTTGTGGGGTACGGGGGTTTGGGTTCACACTCAGGATGGGATGGAGAAAGGAAACTCACGATGTGCTCTCTGTATACATGTTGTATTGGATGTACAATGCAGCTTGGTGCTGGGAAGTGGCAGCGTGGTTACAAGCGTGATGTAGAGAGAGCTGGTTGGTGAGGATGCTCAGAGGAGGACAGCTTGTGGGTCGCCATGCACGCCGACGGGAGCGAGGACCGCCAGGCAGGCGGAAGAGGAGGAGGTGTTGCTTGCTGGTTGGTGTAGGTAGAAAGAGAGAGGTCACCACGAGGTCAGGTCTTAAATAGCGGAGGTAGGCGTGGCTTAGTAGTTGACCTCCGTCATGTAAGGCGGCGCTGGTTGACCTAGACCACGA
>NW_024733262.1:0-13308 GCF_018991925.1 Homarus americanus
AGAACAAATGTTTATGGGCTGTGCACCCTAGGAGGTGTGACAGAACAAATGTTTATGGGCTGTGCACCCTAGGAGGTGTGACAGAACAAATGTTTATGGGCTGTGCACCCTAGGAGGTGTGACAGAACAAATGTTTATGGGCTGTACACCCTAGGAGGTGTGACAACAAATGTTTATGGGCTGTACACCCTAGGAGGTGTGGCAGAACAAATGTTTATGGGCTGTGCACCCTAGGAGGTGTGACAGAAGAAATGTTTATGGGCTGTGCACCCTAGGAGGTGTGACAGAACACATGTTTATGTCGCTGTATGCTCAATAGTCTGGGTGATAGAATGTATATAATGAATATATGTCCTTAGCTCATATTTATATTTATATAATATTAATGTGAGAGGCTAATACAATATACTGAACTGTATACCTATACAGTATTGTCTATATACATGGTGAACTGTATACCTGTATTAGCTATATACATGCTGAACTGTATACCTACATTGTCTATATGCAGGTTGAACCAATTGTAAGCTTATGTGATAAGTTTACATAATAATTATATATCTATCTATCTAAAGTAGTCTAGTGTATGTAAATATGTTGATCTTTTCCCTGATAATGTTGTTTCATCACAGGTGTTACTCTGTTGTAGTGTGAGGTGGAGGTCAATATTAAACTGAGGTGTTTAGCTGTGGCTCTGGAAGATTAACAATTTGTCTTATTTTAATTATAAACCACAACACCTTTATTTATCACTGTTTATCCAGGTATAATTTGGCTAAATTTATATTTTAATTTTACCAGGACTTAGAATTCCATCACAATATGATTTGAAATTAAGGAACAAAATTGTTTTTAAGGACTTTAGAATTAATGTGATTTAGTGAGACTGTTGAACCGTTCAGGTACTTTACATATATTTACCATTTAGGTTAAACTAAGCCATAAATACATTTTATTGTTCGTTTAGGAATTCTATCTCATTAGTTCGGCGTCATTTAATGTTGCCGTAAAATCTGTCGAGTGACTTGAGCGGCAATTATTCTGTTATAGTCGTGGCAGTTAATGTTGTTTTAGGAGATGCAGTTTATTGTGTAGTGATCTCCGTTTAAACAAACTATTTTTATTGTCCAAATTTGTCGCGCTGGGTTATGAAGGTGTGCGTGGTGGGAAAGGCTTTGGAATAAGGAATACTGAAGGTGAAAGAACACTTGAGTTTGGGGATGGTATGTAACATGTGTTTAAGAATAGGGCAAGTAGGCTGACCGTGTAGGCCTAAGGCAGGTGGCACAGAAACCCAGATTGGCTACATTTTGGTCAGGAAATTAGAACAGGTTGCTTGTGTGTGTGTGTGTTACTTAAAGATGGAGGGAGAGGAAGAAGGTGGATGTTCCAAGAAGGAGAGTGTGGGAATTGTGAAGGAACTGAATGTAAAAGAAGCATTTTCTTATGAGTTGAGAGGCTAGGAAGCAGCCAGTGAGGGGCAGTGTACCAAGACGCTGGGCCATAATAAAAGATGTTCCGTTGAGTGTGGTTGATGGCGGGAATGATGAAGTGGAAAGAGAGATAAAAAGAGAAAAGAAGATTGTGTGAGATGTGGAAGATGGTTGGCAACAGAGAGAAGTACAGTACCTGGAGGCTAAACTGAGATGGTTCAGGAGAGAAAGGAGGAAACTAACTGGGTCAAGAGATACACAAATGAATGTGGAGGGGAGGGGAGTTACAGGTAGCCAAAGAATGACATGAGGATAGGTTGTAAAGAAATGTCGGTGCTACTATAGTACCTGAGTATGTTTGTTGGTTGGAATGATGAGGAACAATCTGAACAGAAAACAAATGAATACAGGAATTGAACACAAAAAATTTAGGAATTGTCGAGTAATATCAAAATATTCGAAACTCGGTTAATTCGTATTTTCGGTAATTTGAGTGACGCAGAGTCTCTTTTGTCAAATCAATGAGAGTATAGTGCCGTTTGTGGTCCACCGAATTACTGAAAATACAAATTAACCGAGTTCCGAATATTTTGACATTATTCCACACTTTCTTTATCTTTTTGTTCAATTATTTGTTCGTTTTCTGTTCAGATTGTTCCTCATTATTCCAACCAACAAACATACTCAGTTACCATGCCTTGACTGCCACACAAAATAATCTTATTTATAATTACTGTGCAAACAAATATTTTTTAAGTGCACAAACAGTAATAATAAAGTAAATAATACAGTAATAAATAACTGTAAGACTTACTGCACATTGTGAGGTGAACTGATAATATGTGGATGATATTCAGAAAGTGTAATAGTATTGAGGATCAGGTCTGGGGTCCACTGCTCTCATCAAGAAGATTAATCCCCAACCTACCTAACTCAGGAGACTTTTCCTTTGTTCTATGTATTTCTCCCTTGTTTTGTTGTGTTAGTTGGCAGAAGAGGGACCTATAGTGTGTTTTATCCCATCTGAGAAGAGATACGTAATTTGTGTATTATTGCGGGTAAAAATAAGTATATATTAAATGCGTCCTCCGAAAGCGTCAATTTGCCACCAGAGTTTAACAGTTAATTCTTGTATAATATTTCTGATAAACTTCCTACATGTTTATGTTTGATATAATTAATGTATGAATCTTTAAATAATTTAGCTAAATGTCTTTCTCGTCAGAAATGGTCATTATGAATAAACTCATTTAGAAATAGCTACATCATTACTTCAGGAGGAAATCGGACAGATTTGCAACAGCCAATCAGGTGTAACTCTTGAGGAGGGGGCGAGGCATCTCTTCTCATCTGATAAAATATGCACAATAGTCAAATCAGCTCCAAAATTTCATCTTATATTTCTCCAAAGAGGGTTTTTACTTCATTTACCAGTGTGGCCGTTACACTTATGGAATATCATCTACGATCTCACCTCTCATTATTTATTACTGTATTATTTACTTTAATATTGTAAGTACTGTACATTTTATAACTATTTATATTTGCACAATAATTATAAATATAATATTGTATATGACAGCCAAGGCAACTTTTTGAACCACTCAGTTATTTCATATTCATTCCAAATTCAAATCGCTCAATTAATTTTTTGAGAAACATACGAATTAAACCGAAGTACGAATTGCAGCGATCTTATTCAATGAAAGTCCAAAAATTCATCATTTAAAATATTTAAGTCTAAACATTCATCATTTAAAATATTCCAAGTCCAAAAATTCATCGTTTAAAGTATTCTAAGTCCAAAATTTATTCTAAGTCCAAAAATTCATTGTTTAAAAATATTCTAAGTCCAAAAATGGCCAAAATTATTCCTGGGCATATTTTGAGTAATAAATTTTTGTGTGGTTTTAGAGGTAAAACATTTGTGCCATTCTTACGAGCTCCAGCTTGGCATCTGTGTATTATAAGGCATAACGGACTACCTGGACGTGGGGAGAGTAACTCACTGGGCCCCTACTGAGTTACTCTTCCCACGGCCAGGTATTCCATTATGCTTGTATTTTTTTATATTATTGGTGAATGATAATTTGAAGGCCTTCCTCCGGAGACGCTTCCGGTTATCTTTTACCAAATTTTTTCAACGTTAGTCCTGGCAATGGCAAACTCAAAAAACACTTAAGGGTAAAAAAAGGGAAATTTTTTTGCTCAAATTTTGCAATTTTTAGCCATTTTTTCATAAAAAAAATGCCAATTTTTTCATATTTTTAGCTATTTTTTCATATTTTTAGCTATTTTTTCATATTTTTAGCTATTTTTTTCAGGTTTTTAGGTTATTTTAGTTATTTTTTTTATTTTATATATTTTATTTATATATTTTTATTTATATATTTTATTTATATATATTTTTTATTAATATATATTTTATTTTATATTTTTTTATTTAATTATATTTTATTTATTTATATTTTTTTTATTTATATATTTTATTTATATATATTTTTTTATATTTTATATTTTTTTATTTATATATACAGTATATATATATATATATTATTTATATATTGTTTATTTTTCAAGTTTATATATATTTTTCATTTGTATATTATATTTGTATATTATGAATTAAGATATTTTTTCAAGTATTACATTAAATTATTTTGCTTCAAAATCTGAAGCTGAACTTAGTCAATTTTCTGTAAAAGTTGAAAATATTGTAAATGCTGGAAAAGGTTAATAAAGACGTAATGACATTTAGACATTTATTAATGGAAACTTAATGGCTCTATAAATTTGCAGGCCAGGGCAGCAAGCACAGAGCAGTCCAGGGGAGCGGTAGTCCAGGGCAGCAGCATGCACAGAGCAGAGCCGTTAGGGGGCAGGGAAAAAACACTTTTATTTGAGTTGCAGGCTGCACTTTTCAGGCAGAGAGAAAACGTATTTTTGGCCAAAAATCCTTTAAGGCTTTAGACTTACAATTTTCGTCATTTCGGCCAAAAAATGGATTTTGTTCAAAATTTCAGTATAGGTACTCCTGAATGTGCTGCTTCAGGATCTGTTAACCAAAATTTGATATCTTGATTATAACTTGTTCAAATGGCTTTTAGAAAATGTTCAAATGATTTTTAGAATATTTTAATTACTTTTGCAATGCTAATTACTCGCCACTTATGGGTTTTCGAGGTCATTTCTTGGTGCTTGTGTATTATTCTGGATGTACTTAAATAGTTAGGCACATTAAATTTTAGTTCAGAGAGAAAAAGTATTTTTGGCCAAAAATCCTTTAAGGCTTTAGACTTACAATTTTTGTCATTTTCGGCCAAAAAATGGATTTTGTTCAAAATTTCAGTATAGGTACTCCTGAATGTGCTGCTTAAGGATCTGTTAACCAAAATTTGATATCTTGATTATAACTTGTTCAAATGGCTTTTAGAAAATGTTCAAATGGTTTTTAGAATATTTTAATTACTTTTGCAATGCTAATTACTCGCCACTTATGGGTTTTCGAGGTCATTTCTTGGTGCTTGTGTATTATTCTGGATGTACTTAAATAGTTAGGCACATTAAATTTTAGTTCAGAGAGAAAACGTATTTTTGGCCAAAAATCCTTTAAGGCTTTAGACTTACAAATTTTGTCATTTCGGCCCAAAAATGGATTTTGTTCAAAATTTCAGTATAGGTACTCCTGAATGTGCTGCTTAAGGATCTGTTAACTAAAATTTGATATCTTGATTATAACTTGTTCAAATGGCTTTTAGAAAATGTTCAAATGATTTTTAGAATATTTTAATTACTTTTGCAATGCTAATTACTCGCCACTTATGGGTTTTCGAGGTCATTTCTTGGTGCTTGTGTATTATTCTGGATGTACTTAAATAGTTAGGCACATTAAATTTTAGTTCAGAGAGAAAACGTATTTTTGGCCAAAAATCCTTTAAGGCTTTAGACTTAAAAATTTTTGTCATTTCGGCCCAAAAATGGATTTTGTTCAAAATTTCAGTATAGGTACTCCTGAATGTGCTGCTTAAGGATCTGTTAACCAAAATTTGATATCTTGATTATAACTTGTTCAAATGGCTTTTAGAAAATGTTCAAATGATTTTTAGAATATTTTAATTACTTTTGCAATGCTAATTACTCGCCACTTATGGGTTTTCGAGGTCATTTCTTGGTGCTTGTGTATTATTCTGGATGTACTTAAATAGTTAGGCACATTAAATTTTAGTTCAGAGAGAAAACGTATTTTTGGCCAAAAATCCTTTAAGGCTTTAGACTTACAATTTTTGTCATTTCGGCCAAAAAATGGATTTTGTTCAAAATTTCAGTATAGGTACTCCTGAATGTGCTGCTTAAGGATCTGTTAACCAAAATTTGATATCTTGATTATAACTTGTTCAAATGGCTTTTAGAAAATGTTCAAATGATTTTTAGAATATTTTAATTACTTTTGCAATGCTAATTACTCGCCACTTATGGGTTTTCGAGGTCATTTCTTGGTGCTTGTGTATTATTCTGGATGTACTTAAATAGTTAGGCACATTAAATTTTAGTTCAGAGAGAAAACGTATTTTTGGCCAAAAATCCTTTAAGGCTTTAGACTTACAATTTTTGTCATTTCGGCCAAAAAATGGATTTTGTTCAAAATTTCAGTATAGGTACTCCTGAATGTGCTGCTTAAGGATCTGTTAACCAAAATTTGATATCTTGATTATAACTTGTTCAAATGGCTTTTAGAAAATGTTCAAATGATTTTTAGAATATTTTAATTACTTTTGCAATGCTAATTACTCGCCACTTATGGGTTTTCGAGGTCATTTCTTGGTGCTTGTGTATTATTCTGGATGTACTTAAATAGTTAGGCACATTAAATTTTAGTTCAGAGAGAAAAAGTATTTTTGGCCAAAAATCCTATAAGGCTTTAGACTTACAATTTTCGTCATTTCGGCCAAAAAATGGATTTTGTTCCAAATTTCAGTATAGGTACCAGGGCTGTGGAGTCGAAGACAAAACCTTCGACTCCGACTCCGACTCCTCAAATTTTTATGCTTCCGACTCCGACTCCGACTCCTTGGCCTATTTGTAACAACTATTTCTACCATCCTAATTGTAATTTGTATGTTGTAACCTGCATAGGTAAAAAGTAAAACACCGTGGCTATACTGCTACAGCTTTATTAATGATCTGGACGATATTTAAGAACTACAAAAAGATGATAGGCTTGACTTTCAAAGTTTCAATCAAAAGAAAAATAAATTTATTAAGAATTCAAGATATTAACTAGAAAACACCATTAACATGTATATCTAAAAATTCGATCTCAGCATATGAATTTTGTTTAAGCTCATAATCTGATGTGGATCTAAATGATGATCCTACAATTCCTTTTAAAGTAAAGTTATATATTTATGTACATTAAAGAAATGAATACCTTATTAAGGAAAAAGGAAAAACCTTACATGATTAAGTTATTAAATTAAATTTGCCTTAATCTCACCAAAAACAGGTTGTAGCTAATTGTTTTGTAGCTGAGAGCCTCTGTGCAGTTTTCAACGAAACAAAATTTGATATAATTCAAAATTTCAAATGGTAAAGAAGAGACTATCGTCCAAAATTATAGTGCTATACTGTGCCTGCTACAATAAATTCATAATAATGCTTATAAAATGGAAATAAATTCTTTTAATAATTTAAGAAAATTAGTGGGATCAGTGGAATCACTGCAATGAATATGCCTGAGTTCATATATTTGTTCTTAGGAACAGAATAGCTTCAGTCGGAGTCGGAGTCTGGACAATTTTACCGACTCCGACTCCACAAGCCGAAATTTCCTCTGACTCCTCGACTCCGACTCCGACTCCACAGCCCTGATAGGTACTCCTGAATGTGCTGCTTAAGGATCTGTTAACCAAAATTTGATATCTTGATTATAACTTGTTCAAATGACTTTTAGAAAATGTTAAAATGATTTTTAGAATATTTTAATTACTTTTGCAATGCTAATTACTCGCCACTTATGGGTTTTCGAGGTCATTTCTTGGTGCTTGTGTATTATTCTGGATGTACTTAAATAGTTAGGCACATTAAATTTTAGTTCAGAGAAAAATGATTTTTGGCCAAAAATCCTTTAAGGCTTTAGACTTACAATTTTTGTCATTTCGGCCAAAAAATGGATTTTGTTCAAAATTTCAGTATAGGTACTCCTGAATGTGCTGCTTAAGGATCTGTTAACCAAAATTTGATATCTTGATTATAACTTGTTCAAATGGCTTTTAGAAAATGTTCAAATGATTTTTAGAATATTTTAATTACTTTTGCAATGCTAATTACTCGCCACTTATGGGTTTTCGAGGTCATTTCTTGGTGCTTGTGTATTATTCTGGATGTACTTAAATAGTTAGGCACATTAAATTTTAGTTCAGAGAGAAAAAGTATTTTTGGCCAAAAATTCTGTAAGGGGTAAGCCTTACAATTTTTGGCATTTCGTCCACAAGTGGATTTTGTTCAAAATTTCAGCATAGGTACTCCTGAATGTGCTGCTTAAGGATCTGTTAACCAAAATTTGATATCTTGATTATAACTTGTTCAAATGGCTTTTAGAAAATGTTCAAATGATTTATAGAATATTTTAATTACTTTTGTAATGCTAATTACTCGCCACTTATGGGTTTTCGAGGTCATTTCTTGGTGCTTGTGTATTATTCTGGATGTACTTAAACAGTTAGGCACATTAAATTTTAGTTCAGAGAGAAAACGTATTTTTGGCCAAAAATACTTTAAGGCTATAGACTTACAATTTTCTTCATTTCGGCCAAAAAATGGATTTTGTTCAAAATTTCAGTATAGGTACTCCTGAATGTGCTGCTTAAGGATCTGTTAACCAAAATTTGATATCTTGATTATAACTTGTTCAAATGGCTTTTAGAAAATGTTCAAATGATTTTAGAATATTTTAATTACTTTTTGCAATGCTAATTACTGCCAAATTTATGGGTTTTCGAGGTCATTTCTTGGTGCTTGTGTATTATTCTGATGTACTTAAATAGTTAGGCATTAATAAATTTTTAGTTCAGAGAAAACGTATTTTTTGGTCAAAAACTTTAAGGCTATAGACTTGATAATTTTTTCTTTCTATTTCGGCCAAAAAATGGATTTTGTTCAAAATTTCAGTATAGGTACTCCTGAATGTGCTGCTTAAGGATCTGTTAACCAAAAATTGATATCTTGATTATAACTTGTTCAAATAGCTTTTAGAAAATGTTCAAATGATTTTTAGAATATTTTAATTACTTTTGCAATGCTAATTACTCGCCACTTATGGGTTTTCGAGGTCATTTCTTGGTGTTTGTGTATTATTCTGGATGTACTTAAATAGTTAGGCACATTAAATGTTAGTTCAGAGAGAAAACGTATTTTTGGGCAAAAATCCTTTAAGGCTATAGACTTACAATTTTCGTCATTTCGGCCAAAAAATGGATTTTGTTCAAAATTTCAGTATAGGTACTCCTGAATGTGCTGCTTAAGGATCTGTTAACCAAAATTTGATATCTTGATTATAACTTGTTCAAATGGCTTTTAGAAAATGTTCAAATGATTTTTAGAATATTTTAATTATTTTTGCAATGCTAATTACTCGCCACTTATGGGTTTTCGAGGTCATTTCTTGGGGCGCTCTTTCAAATATTTTACTGATTTGGGCGGTCTCGGGCTCTGCTCTCAACTCCAGCAGCGAATGATGACAATCCCGGCCCCCGCACCATAAATACCACTCCTACGCTGTAGGAGGACCACACTCGGGCGAGAGCGCGATACCTGAGGAGGACGGACGGGGCTTTGGACGGCTGCCCGTCCGTTCCTTACCACCGGTGAATAAGCCTCTTGCCCAAGAGTTAAATTACAAAGCCAAAAAAATTCCTAACCTTAACAACAACAACAAGCCGTCCGGCCAAACCTAACCCACAAATTTGGGCTATGTCTGTCAAACCCTTTAATTGAGACTTGACCTGTGATGGTTAGTCGTAAAAAAGAGAATGGGGCGCTCTTTCAAATATTTTACTGATTCATGACGATGTTGCGTCTAGCAATAAGTCTGGAACAGGGCTGTCACCGAACAGTCAGGTCTTAATCTAAGAACCAAACAGAGAGAGAAAGAGAATGGGGCACTCTTTCAAATATTTTACTGATTCATGACGATGTTGCGTCTAGCAATAAGTCTGGAAGAGGGCTGTCAGCGAACAGTCAGATCTTAATCTAACACCCAAACAGAGAGAGAAAGAGAATGGGGCGCTCTTTCAAATATTTTACTGTTTCGTGACGATGTTGCGTCTAGCAATAAGTCTGGAACAGGGCTGTCAGCGAAAGAGAAAGAAAGAGAATGGGGCTCTCTTTCAATTATTTTAATGATTTGGGTGGTCTCGGGCTCTGCTCTCTCAACTCCAGCAGCGAATGGTGACAATCCCGGCCCCCGCACTCGTCTTAAGAATAAGAAGGAACGGAGTCAGGGGTGGGAGTACCGGCGCCATGGCCGCTGGTACCCCCGATAAAGCCCCTCAAACCTTCCTCGGTCTTAAGAATAAGAAGGAACGGAGTCAGGGGTGGGAGTACCGGCGCCATGGCCGCTGGTACCCCCGATAGAGCCCCTCAAACCTTCTTCCGTCTTAAGAATAAGAAGGAACGGAGTCAGGGGTGGGAGTACCGGCGCCATGGCCGCTGGTACCCCCGATAGAGCCCCTCAAACCTTCCTCCGTCTTAAGAATAAGAAGGAACGGAGTCAGGTATACCGGGCGCCATGGCCGCTGGTACTCCCCGGATAAAGCCCCCTCAAAACCTTCCTCCGTCTTTAAGAATAAGAAGGAACGGAGTCAGGGGTGGGAGCACGTTAGCGGGCTGCTGGTACCCCGATAAAGCCCTCAAACCTTCCTCCGTCTTAAGAAAGCCAAGGAAGGAACGGACAGGGGAGGATCGGCGCCATGCTGGCACCCCGATAAAGCGCTCAAACCTTCTCCAGTCTTAAGATTACATGAACGGAGTCAGGGTGGAGCACCGCGCCATGGCCGCTGGCACTCCCCCGATAAGCCCTCAAACCTTCCTCCGTCTTAAGAAGAAGGAATGAGTCAGGTGGGGAGGCCTGGCGCTGGGCGGCCGCTGGCACCGATAAAGCCCCTCAAACCTTCCTCCGTCTTAAGAATAAGAAGGAACGGAGTCAGGGGTGGGAGTACCGGCGCCATGGCCGCTGGTACCCCCGATAAAGCCCCTCAAACCTTCCTCCATCTTAAGAATAAGAAGGAACGGAGTCAGGGGTGGGAGTACCGGCGCCATGGCCGCTGGTACCCCCGATAAAGCCCCTCAAACCTTCCTCCGTCTCAAGAATAAGAAGGAAAGGAGTCAGGGGTGGGAGTACCGGCGCCATGGCCGCTGGTACCCCCGATAAAGCCCCTCAAATCTTCCTCCGTCTTAAGAATAAGAAGGAACGGAGTCAGGGGTGGGAGTACCGGCGCCATGGCCGCTGGTACCCCTGAGAAAGCCCCTCAAACCTTCCTCCGTCTTAAGAATAAGAAAGAACGGAGTCAGGGGTGGGAGTACCGGCGCCATGGCCGCTGGTACCCCCGATAAAGCCCCTCAAACCTTCCTCCGTCTTAAGAATAAGAAGGAACGGAGTCAGGGGTGGGAGTACCGGCGCCATGGCCGCTGGTACCCCCGATAAAGCCCCTCAACCCTTCCTCCGTCTTAAGAATAAGAAGGAACGGAGTCAGGGGTGGGAGTACCAGCGCCATGGCCGCTGGTACCCCCGATAAAGCCCCTCAAACCTTCCTCTGTCTTAAGAATAAGAAGGAACGGAGTCAGGGGTGGGAGTACCGGCGCCATGGCCGCTGGTACCCCCGATAAAGCCCCTCAAACCTTCCTCCGTCTTAAGAATAAGAAGGAACGGAGTTTAGTGCTGCACCCCTACAGCCCCTCCTTCCGCAGAATAAGAAGGAACGGAGTCAGGGGTGGGAGTACCGGCGCCATGGCCGCTGGTACCCCCGATAAAGCCCCTCAACCCTTCCTCCGTCTTAAGAATAAGAAGGAACGGAGTCAGGGGTGGGAGTACCAGCGCCATGGCCGCTGGTACCCCCGATAAAGCCCCTCAAACCTTCCTCTGTCTTAAGAATAAGAAGGAACGGAGTCAGGGGTGGGAGTACCGGCGCCATGGCCGCTGGTACCCCCGATAAAGCCCCTCAAACCTTCCTCCGTCTTAAGAATAAGAAGGAACGGAGTCAGGGGTGGGAGTACCGGCGCCATGGCCGCTGGTAACCCCGTTACAAGCCCCTCAAACATTCCTCTCTGTCTTCTGGATAAGAAGGAACCTTAAAGATTAAGCCATGCATGTTTAAGTACTAGCCGGTTTAAGGGGAAACCGCAAATTGTTCATTGGATCTGTAAATCCACCTAATGTGTCAATTCTAGAGCTAACCCACTCCTGGTACGGGGAGGTAGTGACGAAAAATAACGATGCGAGGTCTCGCAATCGGAATGAGTGCAATTTAAATGCTTAAATACAAGCCTATCACTAGCAAGGCGTGGTGTGTTGCAGCCGGAAAGGTCGCTCTTGCCAATTAATACTGCGACACTCGTTTTCTTTCTCTCGATAAACGAATGCCACTGTTGTGGCACTCGTTTACGGGGAAAGAGGTCAAAGTTCAGGCGGCAAAGGTGGTTTTCTCGAGTAATGGGCGGAACACTAGCCTATAGGCCTCTAAAAGTGTCTGACTCAGCGAGAGATGTTTTGCTGGAACACTTCTCTAATGGCAATTTACCATTAATAATGTTGATGAGAGAGCGCAGTACCTAAGTTGCTCGTTGTGAATAAGAAGGAGCGGAGTCAGGGGTGGGAGTACCGGCGCCATGGCCGCTGGTACCCCCGATAAAGCCCCTCAAACCTTCCTCCGTCTTAAGAATAAGAAGGAACGGAGTCAGGGGTGGGAGTACCGGCGCCATGGCCGCTGGTACCCCCGATAAAGCCCCTCAAACCTTCCTCCGTCTCAAGAATAAGAAGGAAAGGAGTCAGGGGTGGGAGTACCGGCGCCATGGCCGCTGGTACCCCCGATAAAGCCCCTCAAATCTTCCTCCGTCTTAAGAATAAGAAGGAACGGAGTCAGGGGTGGGAGTACCGGCGCCATGGCCGCTGGTACCCCTGAGAAAGCCCCTCAAACCTTCCTCCGTCTTAAGAATAAGAAAGAACGGAGTCAGGGGTGGGAGTACCGGCGCCATGGCCGCTGGTACCCCCGATAAAGCCCCTCAAACCTTCCTCCGTCTTAAGAATACATGGCGGAGTTGGGGTGGGGATACCGGCGCCATGGCCGCTGGTACCCTGATAAAGTCTTCAAACCCTCCTCTGTCTTAAGAATAAGAAGGAATGGAGGCAGGGGTGGGAGTACCGGTGCCATGGCCGCTGGTAACCCCGATAAAGCCCCTCAAACCTTCCTCCGTCTTAAGAATAAGAAGGAACGGAGTCAGGGGTGGGAGTACCGGCGCCATGGCCGCTGGTAACCCCGATAAAGCCCCTCAAACCTTCCTCCGTCTTCAGAATAAGAAGGAACGGAGTCAGGGGTGGGAGTACCGGTGCCATGGCCGCTGGTAACCCCATTACAAGCCCGTCAAACATTCCTCCGTCTTAAGAATAAGAAGGAACGGAGTCAGAGTCAGGGGTGGGAGTACCGGCGCCATGGCCGCTGGTACCCCCGAGACAAGCCCCTCAAACCTTCCTCTGTCTTAAGAATAAGAAGGAACGGAGTCAGGGGTGGGAGTACCGGCGCCATGGCCGCTGGTACCCCCGAGATAAGCCCCTCAAACCTTCCTCCGTCTTACGAATAAGAAGGAACGGAGTCAGGGGTGGGAG
>NW_024733263.1:0-20584 GCF_018991925.1 Homarus americanus
TTTATATTATGTAATATTTATTAATAAAGTACTATTATTATAGTACTGTATTAATACAGTAACTTGTAGTTAGTGAAAGATAAGAGAGAGAATCGGACAAAGTGAAGCTGGTCAAGGTGGCGTCTGGTTTATTGTTGTTAATGTGTGGACCTTCCTCCCTCCCTCGGGGTAGTTAACATGTGTGGTGCAGGTGTGTGGTAGGTATTGTGGACCTTCCTCCCTCCCTCAGGGTAGTTAACATGTGTGTGGTGCAGGTGTGTGGTGTAGGTATATGGTGCAGGTGTGTGGTGTAGGTATGGTGCAGGTATAGTGTGTGTTTGTGGACCTTCCTCCCTCCCTCGGGGTGTGGGTGGTGTGTGGTGTGTGTGTGGTGAAGGTGTGTGGTGCAGGTGTGGTGTAGGTATATGTGCAGGTGTGTGGTGTGGGTATATGGTGCAGGTATAGTGTGTGTTTGGACCTTCCTCCTCCTCGGGTGAGTTAACATGTGGTGCAGGTGTGGTTAGTGGTTGGTGCAGGTATGTGTGTGTTTGTGGACCTTCCTCCCTCCTCGGGGTGAGTTAACAGTGTGTGGTGCAGGTGTGTGGTGTGTGTGGTATGGTGCAGGTGTGTGGTGTGGGTATATGGTGCAGGTATGGTGTGTGTTTGTGGACCTTCTCCCTCCCTCGGGGTGAGTTAACATGTGTGGTGCAGGTGTGTGGTGTGGGTATATGTGGTGTGGTGTGGTATATGGTGCAGGTATAGTGTGTTTGGACCCCTCCCTCCTCGGTGATTAACATGTGTATGGTGCAGGTGTGTGGTGTAGGTATATGGTGCAGGTATAGTGTGTGTTTGTGGACCTTCCTCCTCCCTCAGGGGTGAGTTAACATGTGTGTGGTGCAGGTGTGGTGTGGGTATATGGTGCAGGTGTGTGTGTGTGTATATGGTGCAGGTGTGTGGTGTGGGTATATGGTGCAGGTGTGTGGTGTAGGTATATGGTGCAGGTATAGTGTGTGTTTGTGACCTCTCGGGGTGAGTTAACATGTGTGTGGTGCAGGTGTGTGGTGTAGGTATATGGTGCAGGTATAGTGTGTGCCCGGACCTCCCTCGGGGTGAGCATGTGTGGTGCAGGTGTGTGGTGTAGGTATGGTGCAGGTGTGTGGTGTAGGTATATGGTGCAGGTGTGTGTGGGTATGGCAGGTATAGTGTGTGTGTGTGGACCTCCTCCCTGGGGTGAGTTAACATGTGGTGTGTGGTGTGTGGTGCAGGTGTGGTGTGGGTATATGGTGCAGGTATAGTGTGTGTTTGTGATCTCCCCGGGGTGAGTTAACATGTGTGTGGTGCAGGTGTGTGGCAGGTGTGTGGTGCAGGTGTGTGGTGTGGGTGTGCAGGTGTGTGGTGTGGGTATATGGTGCAGGTATAGTGTGTGTTTGTGGACCTCCTCAGGGTGAGTTAACATGTGTGGTGCAGGTAGGTGTGTGGTGAGGTTGGGTGTGGTGTAGGTATGGTGCAGGTTGTGGGTGTGGTGTGGGTATATGGTGCAGGTGTGTGGTGTGGGATATGGCAGGTATAGTGTGTGTTTGTGACCTCCTCGGGGTGAGTTAACATGTGTGGTGCAGGTGTGTGGTGTGGGTATATGGTGCAGGTATAGTGTGTTTTGGACCTCGGGTGAGTTAACACATGTGGTGGTGTGTGGTGTAGGTATATGGTGCAGGTGTGGTGTGGGTATATGGTGCAGGTGTGTGGTGTAGGTATATGGTGCAGGTGTGTGGTAGGTATATGGTGCAGGTATAGTGTGTGTGTTTAGGATCTCGGGTGAGTTAACATGTGGTGCAGGTGTGTGGTGGGTATATGGTGCAGGTGTGTGGTGGTATATGGTGCAGGTATAGTGTGTGTTTGTGGACCTTCCTCGGGGTGAGTTAACATGTGTGGTGCAGGTGTGGTGTGGTATGGCAGGTATAGTGTGTCGGGCCTCCCCGGGTGAGTTAACATGTGGTGCAGGTGTGTGTGGGTATGGTGCAGGTGTGTGGTGTAGGTATATGGTGCAGGTGTGTGTGATATGGGATTGGTGCAGGTGTGTGGTGTGTATGCAGGTGTGTGGTGCAGGTGTGTGGTGCAGGTGTGTGTGGGTATATGGTGCAGGTGTGTGGTGTGGGTATATGGTGCAGGTGTGTGTGTGGTATATGGTGCAGGTATAGTGTGTGTTTGTGATCTCCCTCGGGGTGAGTTAACATGTGTGGTGCAGGTGTGTGGTGTAGGTATATGGTGCAGGTGTGGTGCAGGTATATGGTGCAGGTATAGTGTGTTTGTGGACCTTCCTCCCTCCCCGGGGTGAGTTAACATGTGTGGTGCAGGTGTGTGGTGTAGGTATGGCAGGTGTGGTGTAGGTATATGGCAGGTGTGTGGTGTGTATATGGTGTGTGGTGTATATGGCAGGTATAGTGTGCTCTGGGCCTCCCCCGGGGTGAGTTAACATGTGGCAGGTGTGGTGTAGGTATATGGTGCAGGTGTGTGGTGTAGGATATGGTGCAGGTGTGTGTGTAGGTATGGTGCAGGTATAGTGTGTTTAGGGATTCCCGGGGTGATTAACATGTGTGGTGCAGGTGTGTGGTGTATATGGTGCAGGTATACTCTAGCCTCGGGTGAGTTAATGTGGTGCAGGTGTGGTGTAGGTATATGGTGCAGGTGTGTGGTGTAGGTATATGGTGCAGGTGTGGTGCAGGTATATGGTGCAGGTGTGTGGTGCAGGTATCAGGTGTGTGGTGAGGATATGGCAGGTGTGGTGTAGGCATATGGCAGGTGTGTGGTGTGGTATATGGTGCAGTGTGTGCTAGGGCCTGGGTGAGTTGTACATGTGTGGTGCAGGTGTGGTGGTATATGGTGCAGGTGTGTGGTGTGTATATGGTGCAGGTGTGGTGTGGGTATGGTGCAGGTATAGTGTCTCCTCCCGGGTGAGTAACATGTGTGGTGCAGGTGTGTGGTGTAGGTATATGGCAGGTATGTGTGTGTTTAGGCCTCCCTGGGGTGAGTTAACATGTGGTGTGGTGTGGATATGGTGCAGGTGTGTGGTGTGGGTATATGGTGCAGGTGTGGTGTAGGTATATGGTGCAGGTGTGGTGTGGTATATGGCAGGTGTGTGGTGTAGGTATGGCAGGTATAGTGTGTGTTTAGGGCCTCGGGGTGAGTTAACATGTGTGGTGCAGGTGTGGTGTGGATGGCAGGTGTGTGGTGGATATGGTGCAGGTGTGTGGTGTAGGTATATGCAGGGTGTGTGGTGTAGGTATATGGCAGGTGTGTGGGTGCAGGTATATGGTGCAGGTGTGTGTGGTGAGGCATGGTGCAGGTGTGTGGTGTAGGTATATGGTGCAGGTGTGTGGTGTAGGTATATGGTGCAGTGTGTGTTTAGGTCTCGGGTGGACATGTGGTGGTGTGTGGTGTATGGTGCAGGTGTGTGGTGTAGGTATATGGTGCAGGTGTGTGTAGGATATGGTGCAGGTGTGGTGTAGGTATATGGTGCAGGTATAGTGTGTTTGGCCTCTGAGTTAACATGTGTGGTGCAGGTGTGTGGTGTAGGTATATGGTGCAGGTGTGTGGTGTGGGTATATGGTGCAGGTGTGGTGGGTGTGTGGTGTAGGTGGTGCAGTATGGTGCAGGTATAGTGTGTGTTTGTGGCCTCCCGGGTGAGTTAACATGTGGTGGTGTGTGGTGTGGGATATGGCAGGTGTGTGGTGTGGGTATATGGTGTGTGGTGGTAATGGTGGTGTGGTGGTATATGGAGTGTGTGTGTGGACATGTGTGAGGTGTGGTGTGTGTGTGCAGGTGTGTGGTGTAGGTATGGTGCAGGTGTGGTGTAGGATGGCAGGTGTGTGGTGTAGGTATGGTGCAGGTGTGTGTGTAGGTATATGGTGCAGGTATAGTGTGTGTTTGGTGAGCTATGGTGCAGTGTGTGTGTGGGTGTAGGTATATGGTGCAGGTGTGGTGTAGGTATATGGTGCAGGTGTGTGGTGTAGGTATGGCAGGTGTGTGGTGAGGTATATGGTGCAGGTGTGTGGTGTGGGTATTAGCAGGTGTGTGGTGTAGGTGTGTGGTGTGTGTGGTGCAGGTGTGTGTGGGTTATGGTGCAGGTGTGTGTGAGATATGGCAGGTGTGTGTGTAGGCATATGGTGCAGGTGTGTGGTGTAGGTATGGCAAGTGTGTGTGGATCTCCCTGGGTGAGTTAACATGGTGCAGTGTGTGGTGTAGGTATATGGTGCAGGTGTGGTATGGAGGTGTGTGTGGTATATGGTGCAGGTGTGTGTGTGGTATATGGTGCATGTGTGTGGTGTAGATATGGTGCAGGTGTGTGGTGTGTAGGTATATGGTGCAGGTGTGTGGTGTAGGTATATGGCAGGTGTGTGGTGTAGGTGTGCAGGTGTGTGGTGTAGGCATGGTGCAGGTGTGTAGTGTGTGATTATGGTGTGTGGTGTAGGTGATATGGTGCAGGTGTGTGGTGTAGGTATATGGTGCAGGTGTGTGGTGACCATGGTAAATAATATGTGTGTGCAGTGTGTGGGTGAGGTATATGGCAGGTGTGTGGTGTAGGTATATGGTGCAGGTGTGTGGTAGGCATGGCAGGTATATAGTGTGTTTGTGGCAGGTATAGTGTGTCTGTGGTGCAGGTATAGTGTGTTTAGGTAGGTACATAGTGTGTTTCAGGTGCATATAGTGTTTATGGGCAGGCATACAGTGTGTTTATGGTGCAGGCATAGTGTGGCCCAGGCAGGTATACAGTGTGGCTTACAGCAGCATATAGGTGTTTACAAGATGCGTGTGGTGTGGGGCATATGGCAAGGATTACAGTGTGTTTGTGGTGCAGGCATATAGTGTGTGTTGGTGGCGCGTATAGTGCGTTTTACGGTTAAGTGTGTGGTGCAGGTATGCCAAGGCACAGGTGTGGGCATATACAGTGCGGCATAGTGCGTATGTGGTGCAGTGATATGGTGCAGGCATAAGTGTGTTTATGGCAGGTGTGTGGTGGCATATGGCAGGTATACATTGGTGTAGGTACATAGTGTTTATGGCAGGTGGTGGTAGGCACACGTGTGCAGGTATATAGTGTGTTTATGGCGCAGGTGTGGTGCAGGTATATGGTGCAGGTGTTGGTGCAGGCATGGCAAGGCATATGTGTTTCAGGGCCTGCGGCGAGGTAACATGGGTACGGCGTGGTGTAGGACATGGTGCAGGTATTAGTGTGTGCGTTCAGGCAGGCATAGTGTGTTTAGGCGTTATGGATGTGGGCCCAGGCAGCATAGTGTGCTAGGCAGGTGTGTGGTAGGGTATAGGGAGGTATACAGTGTGGTTATGGAAGTGCTCAGGTGCAGGTATAGTGGATGCAGGTGTGTGGTGAGGTATATGGTGCAGGTATATAGTGTGTTTAGGTGCGGTATATAGTGTGTTTATGGTGCAGGTGTGTGGTGTAGGTATACGGTGCAGGTATATAGTGTGTTTGTGGTGCAGGTATATAGTGTGTTTGTGGTGCAGGTATATAGTGTGTTTATGGTGCAGGTGTGTGGTGTAGGTATACGGTGCAGGTATATAGTGTGTTGATGGTGCAGGTGTGTGGTGTAGGTATACGGTGCAGGTATATAGTGTGTTTATGGTGCAGGTGTGTGGTGTAGGTATTCATTAACAGGTAGACGGTGAAGGCAAGTGGACCAATAACTGCTGCTGCTTATTAATGTAAACTACTGGAGGAAATTGTCAATGGAACAATGTTAAGGAAATAGTTTGAGGTATTTTATTACTTTCCTGTTGAGTATTTGTTACTTTTACGTTTGGGAATTGTTACTTTTCTGTAGTTTATTACTTTTAGGATAATTTTATAATATTTTTGTCAAGTTACTTTTGTTATATTATAGTGGACACTGTTTGTGGTAATGTTAGTAAATGGATGTTTTTTAAATAAACGCTACTGAACATTTGTGGTTATGAAGGACAGACCTAACAAAACAAACCTACCTAACCTAACTTCCCCTGTATATTAAACAGAAAAAACTTACTATACGGTGATATTTGAGACATTTTCTGGACGTGAGATGATACAGCAGCATCGGCACTATGGCGGGTTAGTCCTATATATTAACCAAGGTGGGATTTTGGGTCATTTTTATTTTGGGAAAGATTTTTTTATTTGATTGAAGTAAAAAAATTTGGTTATAAGAATGTGGTACTTTTTATTTATGGCTAAATTTCAGTTTGTAGTAAAATATTAGCTTTTGAGACATTTTGGGAACTTTACTTTAGAGTTGCAGTTTATTTTTTGACAAGAAATTTACATTTTTGTCACTGTATTTGGTGGGATCCTAACCTAACCAAATCGTGTGTCCGATGGTGAGGTTTTAATTCTCGGGGAAAATATCAATTTGGTGGGATTCAAACCTAACCTAACCAAATCATGTCTACGATGGTATTTTAATTCTCTGGGAAAGTAAAAATCGCATGACGCTTCACAATGTCGGCGTTTATAGATAATTAAACCCTTATGGCAGTGGGATATAACTTGTGAATTTACCCGGTGTTATCCATTAGTGACTAGTAAGTGGTATTAAGAAAGTTGTTGACCAGAGTTAACTTGTGGTCCTTCTGCAGCTCTTCACAGTCTGCTTGGTTCTTGATTTCCCGAAATAACTCGGCGTCATCGGCAAACATTTGTATGGAGGAGTGTACAACGTCAGGCATGTCATTATGAAACAAACAAACAACAGCGGGCCCAATACACTGCCCTGTGGTACCCCGCTTGTGACAGGTACAGACGACGATTTCGTGCCATGAATCGCCACACACCGCTTGTGGTCATGTAGAAAGTCTTCTACCCACACTAGGACATTTCCTCTAATTCTGTACTCTTCCAGTTTGATTTTCAGCCTTTCTTGGGGTACACTGTCGAAAGCCTTGGCAATATCTAGGTAAATATTGTCTATATTACCACCTGTTCCAGAATATGGCTCCAAATATCCAGTACATTGAGCAATTGTGTGAAGCAGGAGCGCCCCGGCATAAAACCGTGTTGGCAATCCTTTACAAGGTTGTTTCGTCTCCAACATGTTGGAACAAAAAATTATCTGAGTTTCTACAAAAAGCGTGACAGGGTTATTTTGTTTTCAGTGTACGGCTCCAATTGGTTGTTACTGTAGTGTTAAGACAACTACCATATTGCTGCCTCGCTGATCGTGGTTAATGAAGTTCCTCTTGTCATTCGTCGAGGTAAGATTTTCTAAAGTGTTTCTTTATTTTCTTGAATAAGTTTTATGGAAATGTCTTAATTTAACCATAATATTGTATTTAAATGTTTGAAGATTTAATGAGTTCCTGTATAATATAATACTGTACAGTACTGTACAGTTAATCCTCACATTACGCGGTCCCGCATTCCGCGTTTCACCGTTACCGCGGTGCCTTGCCAGAACCTAACATGCTCACATTCCGCGGTCGTGAACGCCATTACGCGGAGAGTGTCCGGCGCAACGCTATTTTTAGATTTGCCTCACGCGCCACCCACCCGCCCGCCTGCCTGCCTCTCCCTCCTCCTCCCTCCGCTTGGGCAAGTGGCGCGGTAAGGTTGCGCAGTGTGTGTCTTTGTTGCGTTATCACTGACGTCATATGACGTATCAGACCTGTGATTGGCCATGCATCCCTACCCCCCTCTGCTGCTAGCTGTAATTGGCTTAAAGTATTATGACGTGTCCACCCGGGGGAGGGAGGGAGGGAGGGAGGAGAGACGACGCTTGACCTAGCCGCGGCAGTTTCATCCCTCCAGGCCACTCCGTGTAAACGCGCATCCATTGTTCCGTAAAATGGCTTCCGCCGGACCACCACCCCCAGAGAAAAACCTTTCCTTACCTGGACCTAGCGGCACTAAACCAAAGAAGACACGACGTTCCTTAAGCTACGAGGTGAAGTATACCATCATCCAAGAGTTGGAGAAAGGAACAAGGCAGGTTGATTTGGCGCGCCAGCATGGCGTGAACGAATCTACGATCCGGACTATAAAGAAGGATTCACCCAAGATAAAGGAACACATGAAGATCACAAAGTCTACAGGTGCTTCTATGATCAAGTATTTTCACAACCAGGTGCTTCTCAAGACAGAAAAATTACTTGTGAGGTACTTGGTGCGTCAGGCGCGACGGAACATGGCGGTCGACACTCGCTCTGTGAAGGACTACGCACGTGAACTGTACATGGCAGTGGCACGAAAGATGGGAACTTCAGAGCCCAAACCCTTTACTGCTTCCTCTGGGTGGTTACAGAGGTTTAAGATCCGGAACAAGATCACCAATATAAACATTGGTGGTGAAGAAGCGAGTGCTGATCGTGCTGCGGCTCGGGAATTTCCTCCGTTTTTACGTGAGATTATGGAGGAAGGACAGTACAGTGACGACCAGGTGTTTAACATGGACGAATCTGGTCTTTTCTGGAAAAAACTACCTTCCAAGTCCTACGTTGTGAAGAATGCCAGCAGGATTCGGGGCCGGAAAATGCAGAAGGAACGCATCACCGTCCTGTCTACCACCAATGCCTCCGGTACCTGTAAGCTCAAGTTATCGGTGATCCACACAGCCCGCAAGCCGCACGCCTACAAGAGCATGGACATGACCAAGCTAAATGTCCACTGGCTGACAGCACGTAAGGCATGGATGTTCTCTACACTGTCCCTCTCCTGGTTTGATGACTGTTTTGTTCCCGATGTAAAGAAATTCTGTGAGCAACAGAATGTCCCATTTAATATTTTGTTGCTGCTGGACAACGCACCAGGACACTCGCCCCTACTGTTAGATCGTCACCCCAACGTAAAAGTGGTCTTCCTTCCTCCCAACACTACGTCTTTAATCCAGCCCATGGACCAGGAGTTGATTTGCAATGTGAAAGCTGCATTCTCAACAAAAAAATTCCAGCTCCTGAACGACTACACCAACACCAGGGAAGAGTTGCGTGACCTGAGTGACACCACCACCGATAGCAAGAGCGACGAAGATGAGGATCAACAGTTGGCACAGCAAAAAATACTCTTCAAACAATTTTGGAGAGTATTTAACATCAAGAAAGCTGTGGACATCTTGGTGGAGTCATGGGATCAGCTGTCTATTGCTACAATTTGTCACGCATGGAGACATGTGTTGCATGGAGACATGTGTTGCATGGAATACCAGGTGAGAGGAGGATTCAATCTGTGACTGGTGAGGTTCAGACTGTTGCAGTAGCAGTGGACCTTGCCAGAGAAGCTGCGCAGACTGTTACAGTTCCAGGCTTCTCCGAGACCACCAACGACGACATCCTGGAGGTGATCAGAAATCCTGAAGTGACTGCCGACGAGATGTTGGAAGAAGAACACGTCAGTGAAGAGGAGGAAGAAGGTGCGGCAGTCTCCGAAGAACACAATTTAAGTCATAGTGATATTAAGGGTGCCATGGAGTGTGCAGAGAAGATGAAGTCCTTCCTTTCCCGCGACAATGACGATGACCGCTATGAAGTCTTCCATAACCGGCTGGTGCAGGCTATGGAGCCGTACATCAAGGTGTATCACGACAACATCAACGCCAGCCGTCAGCAAAGCATAACAGATTTCTTCACCCGCAACCCACCACAGCCAGCCCAAGCCAGTGATAGTGACAGTGAAGTTGACTTTGAGGGATTTGTCAGGGAAGCCCTGACAGCTGTAAGTGACAGTGATGATGATTCACCTGAGGGCCAGTAATCTGTCCTCTGCCTCGGAACCAGCCTCCATCCCCGTATGCCGACCCATCTCTTCTACTACCGTAAGTGTTCCACCTAACTTTTAGTTTCTCTAAGGTAACCTTCATTTTTCCTATGTTAACCTTTATCTTTCCTAACCTAACCTCTTCTATATTACTTGTTTTTTCATACCATCATAAAGTTAAGATAAAATTTTTACTGCAACATAGTTATGTGTCGTCAAAAAGTGGAGTTTGGGGATCGGCCTGGACTCCATTTCAATTAATCCCATATGTTATGTTGTTCACTTTACGCGTTCCTCACTTTCCGCGGGACCCTCCGGGTTACATTAACCGCGTAATGTGAGACCCAACTGTATACATATTATATAATATTACTGCACAGAGTATTTAATTTATTAGTTGTTAAAATTTTATTCCTTCCAGGACGGTGACGTGAAGATGTAAGATATGGGCCACAAGACGAAGGTTTGTTTTGGTTAACGGGTCTCTTGCTGCACCACATTGGAAACTTTCTGTTATAACGTAAGGTACAGTACAGTGTATATCTTTGTGGTTTTAGTTTTTATTAAGGATCTGGGATCACCGTTTAAAAATTCAAGTAATTGTGTTAAAGACCTTTGAAATAATTAGATATTTTAAGTAGATTACGCTGTGCCCGTAAGTTTTAAAAGGCCTTTATGGATGGTCTTAAATATGTTGCCCATCGTTACTGTATGAAGTTAGTTTCACGTTGTCAAAATATTTGTCAAATATGCCTGACCTAATACCTTTGTCTTCAGCACTTGGGGTAAAAAAATAGTTTAAATATCCTACAAAGGTACAGGGTACTACTTTACCTGATTTTAAATATAGTTTCACAAATTAGTTATTATGTTAATGACTTTTTGAAACAATTAGATATCTAAAGTAGATTACTTAGGCTTTGCCCGTATTTTTTAAAAGACCTTCATATACGTTTTATAAATAATATAGACTATTGGGGCGTCGACTGCATGGAAAAGCCAGGAAACTTTACAAACAAATGGGGTATTTTATTTGGGTTAAGTTATACAGTTAACCCTCACTTTACGCGGTCCCACATTCCGCGTTTCCACGTTTACGCGGTGCCCTGCCGGAACCCAGGATGCTCACATTCCGCGGTGCGTGTACCCCTTTACGCGGAGAGCGGCTGGCGAGCCGCGCCATTTTTGGATCCAAACCTCCCGCCATTCGCCATGTTGTGTAAGCGGCGTGAACATGGTGCGCACAAGGTCGCCCAGTCATCAAAACATTACCAGTTCTTCACCCGCCACCCACCACAGCCGGCCCAAGTCAGTGATAGTGATAATTATGGTGAGGATATGGACTTATATGGACTTTGGGGAGTTTGACAAAGAGGCCCTGCAAGCCTCTGTGGTGGATAGTGAAACAATTGATACAAGTGACACAGGTGAGGGCCAATAATCTGCCCTCTGCTTCGGAACCAACCGCCCATCCCCGTGTGCCCAGCCATTTTTTCTACTAATGTAAGTGTTAAAAAACCTAATATTATTGATATTTCTCTTTATTATTAATTGTGTGTGCATACCATCATAAAGTTAAGATAATATTTTTACTACAACATAGTTGTGTGTCGTCAAAAAGTGGAGTTTGGGGATCGGCCCGGACTCCATTTCAATTAATCCCATATGTTATGTTATTCACTTTAGGCGTTTCTCACTTTACGCGGGACCCTCCGGGTTACATTAACCGCGTAAAGTGAGGGTTAACTGTACTTAAATATAGTTTTTTGGCATCAATCTTGGCATAAATTAATGCTGTACTGTATAATAGGTAAATAATTACTGTACTTCTAGGAACATTCCACAACAATAATGATGATAGTTCAAGTTAGTGATCAAATATTACAGTTATACCTACTGCCGTGAGTATTGTCCAGTGAATTGTTCTTATTATGGACTTGTTCCACATTAATAAAGGTTCATATAGGTGGATAGTGGAGTGTTGACCCACGTCAGGTTAAGGTTGTCACCAGGGAGGGTCGCTAAAATATCTTCAGTGGTCCCTCCATTAACCGACACAATTGGTTCCACGGAGTCGTTCGTTAACTGAATCTATATACTGTAGTGTTATATATTAATAAAATATTAATAAATAAACTTAAAATAGTTCAACACAAAATGTTGTTTAAATTTATTTTAGTAAAATTGTAAATGTTGTCAAGCTATTCGGTTCTCCACCCACTGACTTAAGTTTAGTTTAATATTAATATATATCTATTAGCGGGAATTTAATCAATAATAAAACATTATATTTAATGTATAATTTATTTATATTATGTAATATTTATTAATATAATACTTTTATTATAGTGTTAATAATGAAAACTTGTAGTTACTGAAAGATAAGAGAGAGAATCGGACAAGGTGTAGCAGGTCAACATCAACCAAGGTGGCCGTCTTGTTTATTGTTGTTAATTTTGTTAGTAAATGTTAATTTGTGGGCCTTCCTCCCTCCCTCGTGGTAAAGGTAATAAATGTTTTATGTTATGTCGTTGATATAAACATACGTTAGAATGTTTGAGTTAAAGGTTGGTTATCCGAGATGGTCCGTGTTGATATTTGATGGGCCGAGTTGGAGGCACAGCGGTCACACTATAATAACCCATTATAGTACATCCTTCTGTACTCACACAGCCAAACTGTGTCTGTGTGGATGTGGGTCACACTATAATAACCCATTATAGTACATCCTTCTGTACTCACACAGCCAAACTGTATCTGTGTGGATGTGGGTCACACTATAATAACCCGTTATAGTACATCCTTCTGTACTCACACAGCCAAACTGTATCTGTGTGGATGTGGGTCACACTATAATAACCCGTTATAGTACATCCTTCTTTACTCGCACAGCCAAACTGTGTCTGTGTGGGTCACACTATAATAACCCATTATAGTACATCCTTCTTTCCTCACACTGTTCAATGCTCTGCCTTCTTCTGTGTTTCCATACTCATACAATCTGTCTCACTTCAAAAAGCTGGTTTTCCAGCATCCTCGCGGTGTACATTAATATAACCTATTTATTTTACATTTTTATTTTATTTTTACTCTTATTTTACACAAATTGATTTAGTCACTTGTAGTTTTCATTTATAAATTGTACTTTTATAAGAATATCGTCTAAGGCAAAATGTATTGTTTCAGATACTGTGATGTCACGTCTCAAGACCAAGTGTAACTAAGTAGAAGTTCACAATGTCAAGCAGAGATAAAAAGTTCTCCTGTGAGGAATGTGGCAAACAGTTTGGCTTCAAGTCTACTCTTCAGAAACATTTACTTGTACACAATGGTGTGAAGGAGTTTGAATGTGAGGAATGTGGGAAATGTTTCTCCCACAAGAGTACTCTCAAGAAACACATTCTTGTACACAATGGTGTGAAGGAGTTTGAATGTGAGGAATGTGGAAAATGTTTCTCCCAGAAGAGTACTCTCAAGACACACATTCTTGTACACAATGGTGTGAAGGAGTTTGAATGTGAGGAATGTGGGAAATGTTTCTACCAGAAGAGTACTCTCAAGACACACATTCTTGAACACAATGGTGTGAAGGAGTTTGAATGTGAGGAATGTGGAAAATGTTTCTCCCGGAAGGGTACTCTCAAGACTCACATTCTTGTACACAATGGTGTGAAGGAGTTTGAATGTGAGGAATGTGGGAAATGTTTCTCCCAGAAGAGTACTCTCAAGACTCACATTCTTGTACACAATGGTGTGAAGGAGTTTGAATGTGAGGAATGTGGGAAATGTTTCTCCCTGAAGGGTACTCTCAAGACTCACATTCTTGGACACAGTGGTGTGAAGGAGTTTGAATGTGAGGAATGTGGGAAATGTTTCTCCCACAAGAGTACTCTCAAGACACACATTCTTGGACACAATGGTGTGAAGAAGTTTGAATGTGAGGAATGTGGGAAATGTTTCTCCCTGAAGGGTACTCTCAAGACACACATTCTTGGACACAATGGTGTGAAGAAGTTTGAATGTGAGGAATGTGGGAAATGTTTGTCCCGCAGCGGTCATCTCAAACGTCATAAACTTGTGCATGAAAAAAACAGAATTCAATAAATGTTTGAATGACTTTAACAGAAGGTAAATGTGACACACAAACTTGAATACAGTGATATACATCAATATAAAACTACTTGAACAAACTCTATGAATGTAGCAGAAATAAAGACAAGTGACAAATGCCACTTTTATAGATATTAAACACAAGTTATCTGCTCTTAAGATGTAAATTACTTCTACCATGGCCTTAGTGTAGACATTTGGTGTTGGTTAAATATCACTCATAATAATACTCCATTTTGTTTCATCAGCCTTTTTAATAATGTTATTTACAGTACAGTAGTGAACAAAGGTTAAACTTATCGTCTATGGGCTTAAAATTTCACCTTTACTGGATAAGTTGTGTTGAACAGAGATGAACTCTCATTTACTATAATTTGTGCATCAATAGTTGTGTCAACTGTGTACGTCTGTCTTTATTTACACGCGACGTAAGTTTTATCACAAGTATGTACATTAACGCAGGTAGTAAATCATCTTGGTAAAGTAGTACAGTGGTGGTAGACCATTTGTTATAGTCAAGGTGTTGTCATTATCTCACGGAAACTCTTCAATCTCTGTTGAAATTGTACGTAAATATTTGATAAGTTTTGCTCAACTCTGACGAGATATTTTGATATTTTATCTTGACTAAAATGGTTGGTAGTTTTGATTCATGTTTTAAATATATTCTTTCATCACTTACAGATATATGGTACCATTGTCTGGTAAATAATGGTTAGGGTTCATATATAGTAGCTGGTGTTATGGGGCAGATGAACTTTAACACCTCTTAACTGTATATAATATCATGTTTAATACAGTCGACCCTCATTAATTCGGACCCCTTTAATCTGGATTTCGGATAATTCGGACAAAATCTGAACGAACTTTTTTTTTTTTTTTTAGGAATATTACCTACGCGGACCTTAAGCTAAAATGCTGGTCCACCCACTGCTGGGATAAAACACCAGCGTCTTTTTGGTCAAATGTAACATCACCACTAGTGTGGGGGGGGATGCAACTTTTAGCTTCAGACATGAAAAATATTTACCATTTACTGCCAGTAAACAATGGAAACGTGAAATTTGTACCAATTAGTAATGAAAAGTTGTGCAGTTCCTTCAGCAAATGAAGCTCACCAACTTACAATAGGCTAAATTACCTTACAACGTGTTTTCAGTAGTCTATGTTGAAGTTCTTAGCACAGGCTAACTTATCATATCATATACGGTATCACAGTTCTCATTGATCTACAAAAAATACCGGTAATAAAAACCTTTTTGATATTTCACACTTAATATAATACCCGGTAATCTACTTCAACTTCCTATTGTTTACAACCATGACGCACCACCAGCTGTGAGTATCAGCTAGACGGTACACGTGTTTTTCGAATCGTTTTCAGTTAAAAAACTGTTACATCACATGTATATTTTACCTTAACTGTGCCTGAATGAATATATTCTTGGAAATAAATAGTAGTTTTGCTGAAACATGATGTATTTAATGTAAAATAGGATAAAATACATGACGAAAACAAAAGACTAATACAGGTTGTACCTCTCTAGTCCGGCATTCTGTGGTCCGGAAACTCCCGTGGTCCGGAACGATTTTAGTTTGTCCAATAGGTAGATAGGCAGCTTTTTTTTTTTTTTTCTTATCTGAATTATTATTATTATTACAGGAGTATTAAATTTTTGCCCCTCAGGCCCCAATGTGGGTCAGTGACCTATGCCCGGGTGGGCTAATCCCCTTAAAAAAAAAAAAAGCCGCGGGAAATTAAGGTTTGTTTACATCCGGCAGTTCGGCTGCTCTCTCTCTCTGCTTGTCTATACAGAGTACAACATTTAACCCTTCAATATATATGAGCAGTAAATAAGTGTTGCTTTCATATTCTTATGTAGAGTAATGACGATATGTTTTCACATGTGCGCACTTACATACGAGCAGTCTCACTTTTTTTTTTACCATTAATGGTTAGCTACTTATATTGTTCCATTTATTAACATTAAATAACATTACAGGTACTTCAAGCAACCATATTAATTTTTTACATTAATTTTACTACAGCTAAACTCAGGGTCTTATTTTCTTCAGTTTTATATGTAGAACCAATCAGTCACTGGTTTCGTAAGCTTTAACATAAACAATGCCGGCAGCCGTCTCGTCTCCTCTAATATTCCACGTATTATTAATAAATTGTATTGTTAATTTTGCACACACGTACATTAATTCAATAAAAACAAATTCAGAAACATTAATTAAAATATATATGAACAGTAAATAAGTGTTGCTTTCATATTCTTATGTAAAGTAATGACGATATGTTTTCACGTGTGCGCATGCGCACTTACATATGCGATCTCTCTTTTTCTTTACCATTATCGTTAGCTACTTCTATTGTTCCATTTATTAACATTAAATAACATTACTTAAAACAACCATATTAATTTTACTACAGCTACAACCAAGGTCTTATTTTCTTCAGTTTTATATGTAGAACCAGTCAGTCACTGGTTTTGTAATCAACGAAAACAATGCTGTGTCATTTCCTCATGTGTTTTAATTTTCTACGTATTATTAATGAATTGTATTGCTCATTTTGCACACATAAACATTAATTCAATAAAAAAGACATTCAATAATAAACAATAATGAATCTTTTGTACATAAGAGAAATGACGCTGTTTACACGATTATGCACGTCGTCTGCACGTTGGCGGGCCGTTCAAACCCGTCGAAATTCAAGTTTCCGCCGTCAAAATTTTTATTTATTTATTTTTTTGTGTTCCAATAAAATTTGTTAAGAATTAAAAACTCGCGAAATTTGAGAAGCTACTATACGACATTTAACCCTTCAATATGTCTTCAAAGAGACCATGATGCAGAGAAAGTGGTGCTAGTGCTTCCAGGCATAAGCACAAGTCACTATCTATCCAGGAAAAGGGTGAATTTCCATGGTCCGGCAATTTCCATGGTCCGGCACCGGTCAGGTCCCGAGGTTGCCGGACTAGAGAGGTACAACCTGTAATAATAATAATTGACGGTTATTGAAAAAGTTCTGCAGCCCGAAGGCTGAAAATATACATTGGACATAAATGATCTATTACATACATTGGTGGTTTAACAAAAGCCTTCATTAGAGAAAGGTAAAGGAACATACAGTGAACATATAGATTATTGTAGGTGTTGAACAGCAAAAACGTAGTGTAGTAACTCCCTCCCAGATGGTGTTAGGAGGGACCTCACGTGGTGTAGTAGTTCCCTCACAGATGGTGTTATGAGGGACCTCACGTGGTGTAGTAATTCCCTCACAGATGGTGTTATGAGGGCCTCACGTGGTGTAGTAATTCCCTCACAGATGGTGTTATGAGGGGCCTCACGTGGTGTAGTAATTCCCTCACAGATGGTGTTATGAGGGACCTCACGTGGTGTAGTAATTCCCTGGTGTTATGAGGGCGGTGTAGTAATTCCCTCACAGATGGTGTTATGAGGGACCTCCGTGGTGTAGTAATTCCCTCACAGATGGTGTTATGAGGGGCCTCACGTGGTGTAGTAATTCCCTCACAGATGGTGTTATGAGGGGCCTCACGTGGTGTAGTAATTCCCTCACAGATGGTGTTATATGAGTGAGTGTGGTCCCAGGCCTTCCTCCGTAAGACGGATTAACACATCGGTGGTTGTTGGGTCTCACGGGCGTTATCACTGGGTACCTGGGACCTCACTGTGTGAAGGTTAACTTGGGTACTACTGTTACTGTTGAGTTGTTCTCACTGACTTAAGCACTGTTCACCACTGTTCACCTCTGTTTAACACTGGTTCCATTCCTTTCCTAAATGAAATAGTAACTTCTGGCGAGAACATGTTGATATTCCGGTGGGAGGAGGTTCAGGGAGGGAGTTGGTATGGGCCAACATAACAGTTGACCTGGCTGCTCCGGAGGAGCGCAGGTACTCGAGTTCTAGAGAAGTTACTCGTTTTTAATAGTTTTTGGTTAAAATACTGTTATATTACAATGGTATTCTATTCATACTGTGCTTGATATAATGCATTCACGTAAATGTAATATTTTTGCTGAAAAGACGAGGTATTAGTGATGAGGGTAAAATCATGACAAAAACAATGACTTTTGCTTTCTTTAGGTTCAAAAGATGTTACCGTAATCGCTTTGATTGGTTTCAGTTAAAAACTGTTGTATTATATTAATATCCTATTCTAATTGACTTGAATAAATCCTACGATACCATATTTCTGAATATTTTCATTAAAATTCATCCAAATAATTTTCCTTGTCATCGTCTGCAGCACCAAACAGCTTCTCCCAGTCCTCTCCTTGAACAGGGCTAGAAGTACGTGTTTTTCGAATCGTTTTCAGTTAAAAAACTGTTACATTGTCATGATCGTGATGACGGCTAACCTGAAAACCTTAAGGATTCATATTACACTCAAACGTCCAAAAACCTTCCGAGTCCCCCAGTGGAAACGTCCCCATTTCTCTGTTTCCTTGATGACGTCATCGATAGGTCAGTCTTTGTCTAAAGCAGGGGTCAAACTATGGCCCGCGGCCGGATCCCAAGTCCTTCCTCGGCTCGTGGTAGCCTGCCCACGCTCTGACGTTACCAGAGCTTTCGTTCTGGGCTTGCAAGTATTGAACAGAATGATTTGCAGCCCGCTCTCATCATTCTTTCAGTTATCCTGCCCACTGTGAAAAAGTTTGGTGACCCTGGTCTAAAGGTAACTTTGAATATAATCCGTGGATTTTGTAGCAAGACGCTGTATGATGGGACCTGTTGCCATCCAACCCTTTGTAATCAATTTAATTTTGCTTTTGATAGCTCATTCAGAGCATTATTAGTGAGGATAGTAGTAGGGAATGAAACTGAGTTCATAGTCTCAGTTTCAACGTCAGAGTGTACAGTAAATTAATTCATCGAAATAGAAGTAGTGGACTCCTGACCTATTTTGGAGGAGGGTGCCGCGACATTTTAACGGTTAGTAAGTGTCGCTTCACCCATACAGGTAGGCCATTCCACCTGTGTTGTAATTCGCCCTTCTTAAGTGATTTGACCCACATTAGTTGATTGTGCAAGTGTTACAGTAACGTAGTTGGATATGCTCTGAGTGAAGTCATATTTATTGCCCTTTAACGTCCCCTGAAATGTGACATGTTGTCACTGTTAGTAAGTGCTCGCCCTTCACCCATACAGGTCCCTAACGCAGCCTAGGTCGGTCTGTAGGGTGGATGTTGTATCCACTATGTCTGGGGAGATGTCCGGAGGTCCAGTAGGACTGAGTTACCTTCGGGAGACCCGACCGTCAGACTACCCATGGCCCCATAGCTGGCTGGTCTGGCCCTAACGCTCGGCCTGCGAGGTGACCCTGATCACTGCCATACACCACTACCAGCCCCCATCATTGGTGGATGAGTGTCTAACCCAGTAGGGCTATTTGTGTGGTGGGGTTAATCCACTGATCTTCAGAGTTCGTTGAGTACCCCATGGTGGCAGGACCCCATGACGGTTGTTTGAGTATCACCCTGACGACTGAGTGTTGTAGTGGCAGTTGCCCTGGTCTTTATGGTGCTAAGTGACTATAAGAGTTATGTGTTATTGAGTATATCCACCCAGTAGTGGTGTGAGTATGTTGAGCCTGGAGGGCACATAGTACCAGATTTCGTCTGTTGGTACATATATTCTTTCTCCTACATCCATTGTCATGGATGTGCTAGGCACCTCCTGCACAACCCATCCCAAATGTTTGTTTACCGTAGAGATATGTAACTGGCCAGCCATGACTGGGACATGGGGGCAGGCCAGTGAGACAGTGGTGTACTGTTCATCACTTCACGCCTCAAAACCAATTTAGCCAGTGGGTTTTAACTTTGGGTTAGAGAAGAACCTGCCTGCGGGACTTAAGATTAGGGCCATACAGTCCTACTGTGCTACGGGTCTGTGTGTGTGCAAATTCCTCGAGATTTTTTGTTAAGTCCAGACAAGTTAACACATCCTGTAGGAAGTGATCACGGTGAGGGCCTGTTTGCAAGAGCACCCAGGCCGGCCTAATAGATCTAAACGATTAATTCACCAGGTTGACAAACTCTCCTTATAACTTACGGTACTGTGGCGTGAATGTGAGTGACTGGACCTATCCATGCAAATTATAAGTCCAGTGTATGGAATTGTGCCAACAAACGTAAGTGCAATCATCTGCCCGTATTCAGATCCTCTATTATCATTATTACTAAGGGTAATGACTCATTGGTTACGACAAAGTATAACCAATAACTTAGATGGATGTTGGAAGTTAGTGGAATCTACTAAATCATCATTTATCAAGCACATAACGCATTGAGTGCCGGAAGCAGAGGCAAAATTCTACGTAGTGATACACCATAATCTCTGGGTGAGTAACCAGTGTGAAGGTATCCGAGTTCTAAGGTAAGAAAGCCACTTTCTGCACTTAAAACGTAACATCCATATTAATGTTTAAATAAATTGTATTTGTATATTGTGTCTATTATTTACCTACAGTATCTACCGTTATTTCTTCCTATTACTTGATACTATCATTACATATACCCACGAGCCTCCTCTCGTCACGCTACCAATGGTAATAAGTATGAGAGTAAAAAGAATTGTTACTGACACACAGTCCATTATAAAATGGTGGCAGCGCAGGCCCTTATATTCTCAGGGTCGCTAACTCACTCATGTTTTGCGGGCGGAGTTTAATAAGAATCATTAGTTAAATGGATCAGCAGTCAACGTGACCATTGACAGTATT
>NW_024733264.1:0-29294 GCF_018991925.1 Homarus americanus
TAATAATAATAATAATATTATTAATACTAATAATAATAATAATACATGGTCATTATTAATAATAATATACACACACATAATATACATAATATTATACATAGTTATATAATTGGCGGTCGTTGCTGTTATGACTACAGACGTGCTGTTATGACTTATAGTCAGTTGTTATAATCATGGCATGGTTGTTATAATCATGGTCGTGGTTGTTATAATCATGGTCGGTTTTTATAATCATGCACGTGCTATAATCATGGCCCTGGTTTTTATAATCCTAGTCGGCTGTTATAATCATGGTCGTAATTGTTATAACTGGCTGTCGGTTGTTAAGTAATCATATTCGTGGCCGATATAATCATGGTCGAAGCTGTTATTCTTGGTCGTGGTTGTTATAATCATGGTCCTGGTTATTTTATAACGGCGGTCCATGTTGGCGACGTTATAGCCGGTTGCTGTTATAATCACGGTCGTGGTTGTTACAGGTCATGGTCGTGGTAAGTATAACTCAAACGCGGTTATAATCATTAATGGTTTTATAATCACAGTCGGTTGTTATAACAGGTCGTGTTTTTATAATCACAGTCGGCGTTATAATCATATTCGTGAATGTTATAGGTTGTGGCTGTTATAATCACAGTCGGCTATCAAACCGCGGTCGCGGCTGTTATAACAGCGTCGTCTGTTATATCTCACGGTCTTGGCTGTTACAATCATAGTCGCATTGTTATAACCCGCCAGGATGTTAAAACTACCGTCGTGGTTGTTGGTAATCACGGTTGTTATATTCATATCGCGGTTTTTATAATCAAGTCGTAAAGCTGCCAGCAAATCATATCCGTGCATTAATAACGGCTGTAATGCAAAATCATTGTAGTGGCTATTACAACACGGTCGGCTGTTATATTCACGGTCGGTTGTTATAATGATGGTCGTTGTTAGCATAATAACAGTCGGCTGTTACAACAGGGTCGTGGTTATATTCATGACTTGCTTTTATAATCATAGTCGGTTGTTATAATCAAGGTCGGTTGTTATACCTATGGTCGCTGCCGCGACTGCGGTCCTGACCATAATCACGGTCGCGTTGTTATACTCATAGTCTCGGAAGTATAATCACAATTATATAATCAGTCACGGTTGTTACAATCACCCACGGAAGAACAACGATATAATCTGGTCGCATACAGCGATCAAAGTCGTATACCATGGTCGGTTGTTATGATCATGCCATCCCGGCTATTAATAATCATGGTCGGCTGTATACCATAGTCTGGTTATTATAATCATGATTGGGTGATCAACCATAGTAATGGTTGTTATAATCATACGGCTGTTATAAAACACGGTCAGGCGATATAATCTTGGTCTGCCGTTTAAACTCACGGTCATGCGCGTCATAATCATGGTCGCTATGTTATAATCATGGCCTGTTGTTATGATCAGACCGCTATTGCGATCACAGTCGGTGGTTATAATCATAGTCGGTTGTTATAATCAAGGCATGATGTTACAATCACCTGCCGGTAAGACTACAGACGCATGTTGGCTACAAATCGCGGTTGCAACAACTTGGCGGCCTTGTTATAAATCACGGTCATGGTTGTTATATTCATTACACGTGGCTATTGGAAATCACAGAAGCAGCTGACAAACACGGACGCGCTTGTTATAACTGGTCGGTCCTGTTAAAATCACGCTCAGGATATTTTATTCATGGTCGTAAGGTTATAATCATGATCGTGATTGTTATAAACATGATCGTGGTTGTTATAATCATAGTCTGGTTGTTATAACCATGGTTGGGTGATACAATCATAGTAATGGCTGTTATAATCATGGTCGGTTGTTATAATCATGGTCGTGTTTGTTATAATCATGGTCGTAGTTGTTATAATCATGGTCGGTTGTTATAATCGCAGTCCTGGCTTATTTTAATCATAGTCGTGGTTATGATGATAATGAAGTTGTTATAATCACGGTCGTGGTTGTTAAAAACGCGGTCGTGGTTGTTTAATTGGCGGTCGTGGTTGTTTTAAATTATGGTCGTGGTTTTATAATCCCAGTCGTGGTTGTTATAATCATGGTCGTGGGTTGGTATAATCATAGTCGTAGGTAGTTATAACCGCGGCGTGGTTACTATAATCATGGTCGGTTGTTATAATCATGGTCGCGTTGTTATAACTGGCGGTCGGTTGCTATAATCATGGTCCTGGTTTATATAATCACGGTCGTGTTGTTATAATCATGGTCGTGGTTGTTATAATCATTGGTCGCGTTGTTATAATCATGGTCCTGGTTGTTATAATTTATGTCAAGGTTATTATAATTATGTTCGCGGTTGTTATATCATAGCCGCGGTTGTTATAATCATAGTCATGGTTGTTATAACAATAGGTGTTGTTATAATCATGGTCGGGACGTTATAATCATGGTCGTGGTGTTATAATCATAGTCGGTTGTTATATTCATGGTCGGGTTGTTATAATCATATGGTCGTGGTTGTTATATTGTTCATCGTGGTTGTTATAATCATGGTCCTGTTTTTTATAATCATAATGTGGTTGTTATAATCATGGTCAATTATTATAATTATTGTCGTGGTTGTTATAATCATATTCGTAGTTGTTATAATCATAGTCGAGTTGTTATAAAATCGCCAAGTTAGTTGCAATCAAAGACGTGGTTATTATGATCAACGTCGTGATCGTTACAATCACGGCCTCTTATAATCTATGTCGTGATACAATGACTATAGTCGCATGTTAAAAACACGGTCGTCGTTAAATAATGCGTGCTTTTAAATCTCCAGTCGTATGTTGTTACAAATCATATTCGTTATTGTTATAGGTTGTTTTTGTTACAATCAGCCGTAGCTGTCTTAACTGCATTGTAGTTGTTATAGTCATGGTCGATGGTTATATTCATGGTCTTACTTCTTAAAATCATAGCTCGTGGATGTTATAATCATATTCGTGATTTTTATAATCACGGTCGTGGTTTATAATCATATTCGTGTTTGCTATAACTGCGTCGGTTGTTATAATCATGGTCGTAATATAATAATTGTCTTGTTGATACAATCATAGACGTGTTTGTTATAATCAGTCGTGATTGTTATAACCGCGGCTTACACCATAATCATGGTCGTGGTTGTTATAATCATGATCGAGGCTAGCTTATAATCACAGTCGTCGTTGTTATAATCATGGTCCTGGTTATTTATAAACATAGTCGTGGTTATAATCATTGTCGTAATTGTTATAACGGTCTTAGTTTGTTATAATCATATTCGTATTTTATAACCATAGTCGTGGTTGTTATAATCATAGTCGTGGTTCTTATATTCATAGTCTAGGTTGTACAATCACAGTCTTGGGTTATATAATCATAGTAGACTATTTATAAACATGGTCATAGCTGTTACAACCTCAAAATATAACCTCGTGTTTATAATACCGCGGACGTAATTGTTATAATCATTGACATGGTTAATATAATCATAGTCGTAGTTGATATAATCATACACGAATTAGTTATAATCATAGTCGTGGCTGTTTTAATCATAGATCGTAATCGTTATAATTGGCCGTCGCTTTTTATAACTGATCGAAATGTTATAAATGCGTCGCAGTTGTTATAATCATAGCCCGTGGATGTTATATTCATGGTCTGTCTGTTGCAATGCTAATCGTGTCTATATAATCATGGTCGGCACTTCATTTATAACCACGGTCCGGGTTGTTATAATCATGATCGTGATTGTTATAATCATAGTCGCAAACCGGCTTCAATTTATAATCATTGCCGTAGTTGTTATAATCACGGTCGTGGCTGATATAACCACGATCAGACTGGTTATAATCACGGTCGTGGTTGTTATAATCGTGGTAGTTATAATCATGGTCGTGGATGTTATAACCGCATCCCGGTTGCTATAATCGGTACGTTGTTATAATCATATTCGTGATTGTTATATGCTGCGTTCTTAAAATCATAGTCGTGGTTGTTATAACCTCATGATACCTAGGTAGTTATATTCACTAACGGTCGTTTTATAATCAGCAGTCGGATGCTTAAGTAAACTGCCATTCGTGACATTGCTATATTCAAGGTCGTTATAACTGTCGATCTGATTGATATAATCAAGGTCGTTGCTATATATAATCATAGTCAGGATGTTATAACCGCAGTCTGGTTGATACAATCATAGTCTTTATTTATAACTCGGTCGTGGTTGCTATAACGACGTCGCTGATATAATTATGGTCCGTTGTTATGATCATAGACGTGGTTGTTATGACTAGCAGTCGCTGTTATAATCATGCGCGCTCACTGTTATAACTAACGGTCGTGGCTGTTATAACTGGTCGAATGGTTTTTATAATCATGGTCGTGGTTGTTATAATCATCCCGGTTTCTTATATAATCACAGTCGGCTGTTATAATCAATCGTACCGTTATAATCATTGTCTGGTTGTTATAATCATATTCAGGTTATATAATCATGGTCATAGTTGTTATAATCATGGTCATGGATGTTATAATCATGGTCCTGGTTATTTTATAATCATGGTCCATGTTATGATCATAATCCTTGTTGTTATAATCACGGTCGTGGTTGTTATAATCATGGTCGTGGTTTTTATAATCATAGTCGTGGCTATAATCATATTCGTGATTGTTATAATCATGTTCTGGATGTTAAAACCATTGTAGTGGTAATTATAATCATGTCGTGGTTGTTATAATCATGGTCGTACTTTATAACCATAGCCTCAGCTTGCTATACAAGAATGTGTTGTTATAATCATGATCTAAGCTGTTATATTCATGACGTGGTTTTTATAATCATAGTCGTGGTTGTTAAACTGTCGGTCGGGTTGTTATACATGGCAGTCTGTTGTTATGATCATGGTCCTGGTTATTATAATCATGGTCGTAGTTGTTATAATCAAAGTCTTGCTGTTATAATCATGGTTGGGTATATAATCATAGTCATGAAGCTGTATATAATACTGTCGTGGTTGTTAAACCACGGATATAATCGTCGGTTGTTATGATCATAGTCGTAGGTGTTATAATCATAGTCGGTTGTTAAAATCATGGTAGCCGTTATAATCATAGTCGTCGTTGTTATAATCATAGTCATGATTTCACATAATCATAGTCATGTTTCTTAATAACTGCTGTGGTTGTTATAACCCCAACACAAACCCCAAAAATCATGGTCGGGTTGTTATAATCATAAACGTAGTTGCTATAATATAGTCGGTTGTTATAATCATGGTCGTGGTTGATATAATCATCGTCACGGATTTATAATCATCGTTACGTGGTATATAATCATAGTCGTATATTATAATCATGTTCGTAAGTGTTATAACCATAGACGCGGTTATAATCATAATGTGATTGTAATAACCATGGTCTGTCCCAGTTGTTAATCACAGTCGTGGTTGATATAATCATGGTCGTGGTTGCTTAAATATGGTCGGTTATTTACATGAGGTCGGCTATATAATCATAGTCATGGTTGTTTAATCATGCACGTGGTTGATATAATCATGGTCGTAAAAACCCCACCACCCCGGTTGTTATAACCACAGTCGTGGTTGTTATAACTCTCGGTAGTTTGCTATAACATCACGGTCCTGGTTTATATAATCATAGTCGTGGTTGTTATAACTCATAGTCGTGGTTGTTATAATAATTGTCCAGTTGTTATAATCATATCCTGGTTGAAATTATATTAGTCGTTGCTATAATCATGTCGCGGTTTTATAATCATAGTCAGTTATTGTTATAATCATAATCATGGTTGCTATAACTCACGGTCGTTGTTGTTATAATCATGGTCGTAGTTGTTAATAATCATGGACGTGGTTGATATAACATAGTCGTGGTTGTTATAATCATAGTCGTGGTTGTTATAACTCACGGTCTGGTTGTTATAATCTGGTCGTGGCTATAATCATAGTCCTTGTTTTTTATAATCATAGTCGTGGTTGCTATAATCATAGTCGTACTGTTATAATCATTGTCGTGTCTGTTACAATCATAATCTTGGTTGTTATAATCATGGTCGGTTATTATAATCATAGTCGCTGTTGTTATAATCAAAAGACGGGTTATTAAATCTACGCTGTAGTCGCTATAAACACGGTCGCTGTTCCTATAATCATTATCGATGGCGATCATAGTCGTGGTTGTTATGATCATGGTCCTGATTGTTATAATCATGGTCGTGGTTTTATAATCATAGTCGGTTGTTATAAACATATTCGTGATTGTTATAGGTTCTTTTTGTTATAATCATAGTCGTGGTTGTTATAATCATGGTCGTGGTTGTTATAATCATGGTCGTGGTTGTTATATCATAGTCTTGGTTGTTATAATCATAGTCGTGGTTGTTATAAACATATCTCGTGGTTGTTATACCGTGGTTGTGGTTTTTATAATCATATTCGTGGTTGTTATAATCATGGTCGTGCTGTTATAATCTTGGTCGTGGTTGTTATAATAATGGTGTTGATATGACTATAGACGGGTTGTTGGCGATCATAGTCGTGGTTGTTATAATCATGGAAGTTGTTATAATCAGTGGTCGGTTGTTATAACTGGGACGAATGTGGTTGTTATAATCATGGTCGTGGTTGTTATAACTCAGCGTCGTGGTTTTATAATCAGGTCGGGTTGTTATAATCATGGTCGTAATTGTTATAATCATGGTCGTGGTTGTTATAATCAACGCGCGTGGCGTTACAATCATGGTCGTGGCTAATAATCATGGTCGGCGTTGGGTAACTCACAGTCGTGGTTGATGGCACTGGTTGTAATGGTTATATCATTGTCGGCTGTTATAATCATAGTCGGGTTGATATAATCAGCGGTCGTGGTTATAATCATGGTCGGTTGTTATAATCATGGTCGAGGGTGTTATAACATGGTCGTGGTTGTTATAATCATGGTCGAAGATTGTTATAATCATGGTCGGTTGTTATAATCATAGTCTGGTTGCTATATTCATACTACTTGGCTGTTATAATCATAGTCGTGGTTGATATAATCGCGGTCCACCAGTTATAACTGGCGGTCGTGGTTGTTGCAATCATGGTCGTGGGTGTTATAATCGGCGGTCGTGATTGTTATAATCACAGTCGAAATTGTTATAATCATTGTCGGTTTGTTATAATCACGGTCGTGCCGACATAATCATGGTCGACTTGTTATAATCATAGTCGTGGTTGTTATAATCATGGTCGTGGTTGTTATAACTCGGCGGTCGAGTGTTATAATCAGCGACCTGGCTGTTATAATCATAGTCGTGGTTGTTATAATCATATTCGTGATTGTTATAATCGTGGTTGTGGTTGTTATAATCATAGTCGAGGTTGTTATAATCATAGTCGTGGTTGTATAATGATTGCCGGTGTTATAATCATGGTCGTGGCTGATAATCATGGTCGTGGTTTTTACAATCATATTCGTGGTTGTTATAACCATATTCGTGATTGTTATAACAGTGGTTGTGGTTGTTAAATCATAGTCGTGGTTGTTATAATGATGTTGTGGCGTTATAATCGCGGTCGTAGCTGTTATAATCATTGGTCGGTTGTTATAATCATGGTCGTGGTTGTTATAATCATGGTCGTGGTTGTTATAACGAGGTCGGGATACAATAGTCCCGCTCAGGTTGCCATATCTGGCGGTCGTGCTGTTATAACTGGCGATCGTGATTGTTATAATCGTGGTCGTGGTTATAATCATAGTCGCAAGGTTATAACCATGCTGGGATGATATAACAGCAGCCAAGGCGTTATAATCATGGTCGCTAGTTGTAACTGGCGATCGGTTGATATAATCATGGTCGTGGTTGTTCATGATCATAGTCAGGATATAAGGATCATATCGCCGTTGTTATAATCATGGTCTAGTTGTTATAATCATGGTCGTGGTTATGATCATAGTCGTGGTTGTTATAATCACGGTAGTGGTTGTTATATAATCGTGGTCGTTGTTTTATTATCATAGTCGTGGCTGTTATATTCATGGTCGTGGTTGTTATAATCATATGTCGGATATATAATCGAGGTCGTGGTTGTTATAATCATGGTCGTGGTTGTTATAATCATAGTCGGTTGTTATAACTACAGTCGTGGTTCTTGTAACCAAGATCGTTGTTGTTATAATCATTGCCGGTTATAAACCGCGGTCGCTGTTATAATGATGGTCGGTTGTTATAATCATGGTCGTGGTTGTTATAATCATGGTCTTGGTTCTTATAATCCATAAATGGTTTTATAAAATGGCGGGAGTTGTTATAATCATAGTCAAGGTTGTTATAACCATGGTTAAAGATATAATCATAGTCAAGGTTGTTATAACTGGCTGTCGTGGTTGTTATAATCATGGACGTGGTTGATAAGACTGGGCGGCTGTATTGCTATGATCATAGTCGGGTTGTTATGTTCAATAGTGGTTGTTATAACTCATGGGACGTCGTTGTTATAATCATGGGCGTGGTTGTTATAATCATGGTCGTGGTTATATAATCATGAGTATGTGGTTGTTATAATCATGGTGCTGGTTCTAAAAATCATGGTCGTGGTTGTTATAACTCGCGATCGTGGCTGGTAGCTATGGTCGATGTTATGACTGCGGTAGTTATAATCATGGTCGGGTTACACCGGTCGAGTTTGTTAAAACCGGGCGGCGGTTGTTATAATGATGGTCGTAGCTTGTTATAATCATGGTCGTGGATGTTATAATCATAGGTCGTGGATGTTATAGTCCTGCTCGGCTGCTATATTGACGGTCTTGCCATTATAATCAAGACCGTGATTACAACTGGCGGTCGTGGTTGTTATAATCACGGTCGTCGGTTGTTATAATCATGGTCCTGGTTTCCATAATCATGGTCCAGGTTGTTATACCCATGGTTGTGATTGTTATAACTCATGGTCGTGGGTTATGTATTGGCGGTCAAATTTGCTTAACATCATGGTCGCAAGAGAACTGCTGGTCCGGTTCTTATAATCATGGCCCAGGTTGTTATGTAATTATGGTTGTGGTTTAGAACTGGCGGTCGTGGTTGTTATAATCATGGTCGTTGTTGTTATAATCATGGTCGGTTGTTATAATCATGGTCGTGTTTGTTATAATTTTGGTCGTGGTTATAACTGCTCTGGTTAAGGTAATCATGACGTGATTTTTATAACTGCGTATCGTGGTTGTTATAATCATAGTCTTGGTTGTTATAATCTGGCCGGCTGTTATAACCAAGGTCGGCTTGTTATAATCATATCCTATAATTATGGTCGGGTTGATAATTATAGTCGTGTTTGTTAAAACCATGGTCGTCGTTGTTATAATAATAGCCGCATTTAATAATCATAGTCGTGGTTATAATCATATTCGTTGTTATAATCGTGGTTGCGGGTTATAATCTTAGTCGTGCGTAATCATGGTCGGTTGTTATGTCAGCGGTCGTGGCTGTTATAACTGGCGGTTTTAAAATCGTAGTCGTGGTTATTATAATCATGGTCGGTGTTATAATCACAGTCGTGGTTGTTATAATCATAGTCGTGGCTGGATATAATCATGGTCCTGCTGATATAACCGCGGTCTTGGTTGTTATAATCATGGTTGGGTGATATAATCATAGTCATGGTTGTTATAATCATGGACGTGATTGTTATAATCAATGACGGGTTGATATAATCATTGTCGTGGTTGTTATGACTGATAGTCGGGGTTGTTATGATCACATCGTCGCTATAATCATAGTCCTGGTTGTTATAATCATGGTCGGGTTATGATCATTTCGGTTGTTATAATCACAGCCGCTGGTAATCATGGTCGTGGCTTTTATAATCATAGTCGGTTGTTAATCATGGTCGGTTGTTATAATCATAGTCGAGGTTGTTATAATCATGGTCTTGGTTCTTATAATCATAGTCGGCTTTATAAACATGGTCGGCTATAATCATATTCGCGGGTTGTTATAATCGTGGTCGTGTTGTTATAACTGCGACGTGGTTGATATAATCATGGTCGGCTGCAGGATCATAGTCGGTTGTTATAACTCGCGGGCGTCGTTGTTATAACTGGCGGCGGGTTATAATAACGGTCGGTTATAATCGGCGGTTCTGTTGTTGTTATAACTCGCGGTTGTATGTTAAATCATGGTCGGCAGTAATCATGGTCGTCTTTGTTATAACTGATGGTCGGCTTGTTCTAAACTGTCGGTTGTTATAATCATAGTCGGCTTGTTATAATCATAGTCGAGGTTATATAATTGGTCGTGGTTGTTATAATCACGGTCGGTTGTTATAACCGGCGTCGTTGCTATAATAATGGCGCGGGTGTTATAATCAGCGGTCGTGGTTGGTATAATCATGGCCGCGGATGTTATAGTCCCGCTCGTGGTTGCTATATTCATGGTCGGGTTGTTATAATCATGGTCGTGGGTGAAATCACGGTGCTGGTTCTTATAATCACGGTCCTGGCTGTTATAATTACGGTCGGGTTGTTATAATTGGCGGTCGTTGCTGTAATAATCACGTCGGCTATATAATCATGGTCGTGGTTGTTATAACGCGGTCGTGTTGTTATAATCATGGTCGGTTGTTATAACCACGGTCGTGGTTGTTATAACTGGCGGCTGTGTTATAATCATGGTCGTGGTTGTTATAATCACGACTCACGATTGTTATAACTCATGGTCGTTGTTGTTATAATCATAGTCAAGCGTTGTTATAATCATGGTTGCGATATAATGACTAGTCAAGGTTGTTATAATCATGGTCGGGTTGTTATAATCATGGACGTGGTTGATATAACTGGTTGTGGTTATTATAATCATGGTCGGGTGTTATAATCATGGTGCTGGTTCTTATAATCATGGGCATCGTGGTTATAATCATGGGCGTGGTTGTTATATTCATGGTCGTGGTTGTTATAATCATCGTCGGTGTTATAATCATGGCTGTGGTTGTTATAACTCATGGTCGTGGGTGTTATAATCATGGTGCTGGTTCATATAATCGCGGTCCTGCTGTTAAGTAATTGAGGTCGTGGTTATTCTAATTATGGTCATGGTTGATATAATCGCGGCATGGATGTTGCCAACCTGGTCGTAGTTGTTATAACTAGCGGTCATGCTTGTTATAATCATGGTCGCTGGGTTATGATCATAGATGTGGCTGTTATGATCATAGTCGTGGTTGTTATAACCGCGGCGGCTATATTATCATGGTCGTTCTTATTATCATTGTCGTGTTGGTGTGATCATGGTCGTGGTTGTTATAATCATGGACCTGGTTATTATAATCATGGTCGTAATTTTAATCATAATCGTGGTTGTTATAATCATGGTCCTAGTTGTTATATCCATAGTCGTAACTTGTTATAATCATAGTCGGTGCTGTTATAATCATGGTCGTGGTTGTTATATTCACGGTTGTGGTTGTTATAATCATAGTCGGCTGTTATAATCATGGTCGTGGTTGTTATAATCATGGTCGGGTTGTTATAATCATGGTCGTGGTTGTTAAAATCATTGTCGGTGTTGTTATAACTGAGGTCAGCTGTTATATTCATGGTCGTGGTTGTTATAATCATAGTCGTTGTTATAATCAGGCCGGTTTTATAATCATGGTCGAGGTTGTTATAACCATGGTCGGTTATAATCAAACGTGGTTGTTATAATGATGGTCGTGGCAGATAATCATGGCCGCTGTTATAATCATGGTCGTGGATTTATAAACATGGTCGTGCTTGTTATATTCATGGTCCTGGTTGTTATAATCATGGTCGTGGGTTATGATTATAGACGGTTTGTTTAAATAATGGTCGTGGTTGTTATAATAATGGTCAAGTATTTATAATCATAGTCGCAGTTCATACTAATTTATATCAGGATTGTAATAATCGTGGTTGTGCTGGTTATAATCATAGTCGGGTTGATATAATCATTGTGTGGTTGTTACAGCCGCCAGGTCGTGGTTGCTATAATCATGGTCGTGATACATGGCTAATAATGGTCGTGGTTGTTATAGCTGCGATCGTGGTTGTTACATCGGCGGTCGCTGTTATAACAACGATCGTGATTGTTATAATCATGTCGTGGTTGTTATAATCATAGTCTTGGTTGTTATAATCATGGTTGCGATATAATCATAGCCAAGGTTGTTATAACTACGGTCGTGGTTGTTATAACCATAGTCTTGGCTGATATAATCATGGTTGGGTGATATAATCATAGTCATAGGTTGTTATAATCAAGTCATTGTTGTTATAATCATGGCCGGTTGATATAATCATGGTCGTGGTTGTTATGATCATAGTCGTGGTTGTTATACCACGGTCGGCTATAATCATGGTCGTGGTTTTATAATCATAGTCGTGGTTATAATCATAGTCGTGGTTGTTATAATTGAGGTCGGGTTGTTATGATCATAGTCGTGGTTGAAACAATCACGGTCGTGTTAGCGTAATCATCGCAGGCTTTTATAACTGGCAGTAGTGGGTTATCATCAGTCGTGGTTGCTATAACTGGTGGTCGGTTGTTATAATCATGGTCGTGGTTGTTATCATAGTCATGGTTGTTATAATCACGGTCGTGGTTGTTATAATCACGGTCGTGGTTGTTAAAATCATGGTCGTGGTTTTTATAATCATAGTCGTGGTTGTTATAATCGTGGTCGTTGTTTTTAAATCATGGTCGTGGTTGTTATAATCATGGTCGTGGTTGCTATAATCATTGTCGTGGTTGTTATAATCATGGTCGTGGTTCTTATGATCATGGTCCTGGTTGTTATAATCATGGTCGTGGTTTTTATAATCATAGTCGTGGTTGTTATAAACATATTCGTGATTTTTATAATCGTGGTTGTGGTTGTTATAATGATAGTCGTGGTTGTTATAATCATGTCGTGGTTGTTATAATCATAGTCTTGGTTGTTTTAATCATGGTTGGGTGATATAATCATGGTTGGGTCATGGTTGTTATAATCTTGGACGTGGTTGATATAATCATGGTCGTGGTTGTTATGATCATAGTCGTGGTTGTTATAATCAGGGTCGTGGTTCTTATAATCTTGGTCGTGGTTGTTATAATCACAGTCCTGGTTCAAATAATCACGGTCGTGGTTGTTATAATCATGGTTGTGGTTTTTATAATCATAGTCGTGGTTGTTATACTCATAGTCGTGGTTGTTATAATCATGGTCGTGGTTGTTATAATCATGGTCGTGGTTGTTATGATCATAGTTGTGGTTGTTATAATCACGGTCGTGGTTGTTATAATCATGGACGTGGTTGATATAATCATGGTCGTGGTTGTTATGATCATAGTCGTGGTTGTTACAATCAAGGTCGTGGTTGTTTAATCATTGTCGTGGTGTTTATAATCATAGTCGTGGTTGTTATAATCGTGGTCGTGGTTGTTAAAATCATGGTTGTGGTTGTTACAATCATGGTTGTGGTTGTTATAATCATATTAGTGGTTGTTATAATCATGGTCGTGGTTGCTATAATCTTTGTCGTGGTTGTTATAATCATGGTCGTGGTTATGATGATGGTCCTGCTTGTTATAATCATAGTCGTGGTTGATATAATCATGGTTGTGGTTGTTAAAATCATGGTTGTGGTTGTTATAATCATGGTCGTCGTTGTTATAATAATGGTCGTGGTGGTTATAATCATTGTCGTGGTTGTTATAATCATGGTCGTGGTTGTTATGATCATGGTCCTGGTTGTTATAATCATAGTCGTGGTTATGATCACAGTCGAGTTTGTTAAAATCACGGTCGTGGTTGTTATAATCATGGTCGTGGTTTTTATAATCATAGTCGTGGTTGTTATAATCATAGTCGTGGTTGTTTTAATCATGGTCGCGGTTGTTATGATCATAGTCGTGGTTGAAATAATCACGGTCGTGGTTGTTATAATCATGGTCGTGGTTTTTATAATCATAGTCGTGGTTGCTATAATCATGGTCGTGGTTGTTATAATCATGGTCGAGGCTGTTATGATCATTGTCATGGTTGTTATAATCACGGTCGTGGTTGTTATAATCATGGACGTGGATGATATAATCATGGTCGTGGTTGTTATATTCACGGTCGTGGTTGTTATAATCATAGTCGTGGTTGTTATAATCATGGTCGTGGTTGTTATAATCATGGTCGTGGTTGTTATAATCATGGTCGTGGTTGTTAAAATCAATGTCGGTGTTGTTATAATCATGGTCGTGGTTGTTATATTCATGGTCGTGGTTGTTATAACCATAGTCGTGGTTGTTATAATCATGGTCGTGGTTGTTATCATCAAAGTCGTGGTTGTTATAATCATGGTTGTGTTTTTTATAATCATAGTCGTGGTTGTTATAATCATTGTCGTGGTTGTTAGGATCATAGTCGTGGTTGTTATGATCATATTCGTAGGTGTTATAATCATGGTACTGGTTGTTATAATCATGGTCGTGGTTATGATCATGGTCGTGGGTCTTATAATCATAGTCGTGGTTGTTATAATCATAGTCGTGGTTTTCATAATCATGGTCGTGGTTGTTATAATCATGGTCGTGGTTGTTATACTCGTAAACGTGGTTGTTATAATGATGGTCGTGGTTGTTATAATCATGGTCGTGGTTGTTATAATCATGGCCGTGGATTTTTACAATCATGGTTGTGCTTGTTATATTCATGGTCCTGGTTGTTATAATCATGGTCGTGGTTATGATTATAGACGTGTTGGTTTAAATCATGGTCGTGGTTGTTATAATAATGGTCGTGTTATTTATAATCATAGTCATGGTTGTTATAATTATATTTGTGATTGTAATAATCGTGGTTGTGGTTGTTATAATCATAGTCGTGGTTGATATAATCATGGTCGTGGTTGTTATAGTCATGGTCGTGGTTGCTATAATCATGGTCGTGGTTGTTATAATCATGGTCGTGGTTGTTATAGTCATGATCGTGGTTGTTATATTCATGGTCGTGGTTGTTATAATCATGATCGTGATTGTTATAATCATGGTCGTGGTTCTTATAATCATAGTCTTGGTTGATATAATCATGGTTGGGTGATATAATCATAGTCGTTGTTGTTATAATCATAGTCGTGGTTGCTATAATCATGGTCGTGGTTGTTATAATCATGGTCGTGGTTGTTATGATCATAGTCATGGTTGTTATAATCACGGTCGTGGTTGTTATAATCATGGACGTGGTTAATATAATCATGGTCGTGGTTTTTATGATCATGGTCCTGGTTGTTATAATCATGGTCGTGGTTTTTATAATCATAGTCGTGGTTGTTATAATCGTGGTCGTGGTTTTAAATCATGGTCGTGGTTGTTATAATCATGGTCTTGGTTGCTATAATCATTGTCGTGGTTGTTATAATCATGGTCTTGGTTGTTATGATCATGGTCCTGGTTGTTATAATCATGGTCGTGGTTTTTATAATGATAGTCGTGGTTGTTATAAACATATTCGTGATTGTTATAATCGTGGTTGTGGTTGTTATAATCATAGTCGTGGTTGTTATAATTATGGTCGTGGTTGTTATAATCATAGTTTTGGTTGTTTTAATCATGGTTGGGTGATATAATCATAGTCATGCTTGTTATAATTATGGTCATGGTTGTTATAATCATGGACGTGGTTGATATAATCATGGTCGTGGTTGTTATGATCATAGTCGTGGTTGTTATAATCATGGTCGTGGTTGTTATAATTATAGTCGTGGTTGTTTTAATCATAGTCCTGGTTCAAATAATCACTGGGTCGCTGTAATAACTATGGTTGTGGTTTTTATAATCATAGTCGTGGCTGTTATACTCATAGTCGTGGTTGTTATAAAAACATGGTCGTGGGTTGTTGGCACCGGCGGTCGTGGTTGTTGGTGATCATAGTTGTGGTTGTTATAATCACGGTCGGGTTGTTATAATCATGGACGGTTGATATAACTGGCGCGGCTTCTACAGCAGATCATAGTCGTGGTTACAATGAAGTCGTGGTTGTTATAATCATGGTCGGTGCTTTTTATAATCATAGTCGTATGTTGTTATAATCGTGGTCGTGGTTGTTAAAATCATGGTTGTGGTTATACAACTGGCGGTTGTGGTTGTTATAATCATATTAGTGCTTAATCATGGTCGGGTTGCTATAATCATTGTCGTGGCTAGCGGCACTTCATGGTCGTGTGTTGTGATGATGGTCCTGGTTGTTATAATCATAGTCGTGGTTGATATAAATATGGTTGTGGTTATTATAACGGCGGTCGTGGCTGTTCTAATCATATTCGTGGATGTTATAATCATGGTCGTGGTTGTTGGAAAACTGCTTGGTCGTGGTTATATAATCATGGTCGTGGTTGGGTTATAATAATGGTCGTGGGTGGTTATAATTGTCGTGGTTGTTATAATCATGGTCGTGGCTAGCAAGACCATCATGGTCCTGGTTGTTATAATCATAGTCGTGGTTATGATCACAGTCGTAGTTTGTTAAAATCACGGTCGTGCTGTTATAACTGCACGGTTTTATAATCATGGTCGTGGTTGTTATAATCATGGTCGTGGTTGTTATAATCATGGTCGTGGTTGTTATAATCATGGTCTTGGTTGTGATAATCATGGTCGTGGTTGTTATAATCATGATCATGATTGTTATAATCATGGGCGTTGTTGTTATAATCATAGTCAAGGTTGTTATAATCATGGTTGGGTGATATAATCATAGTCAAGGTTGTTATAATCATGGTCGAGATTGTTATAATCATGGACGTGGTTGATATAATCATGGTTGTGGTTGTTATAATCATGGTCGTGGGTGTTATAATCACGGTCGTGGTTGTTATAATCATGGTTGTGGTTGTTATAATCATGGTCGTGGGTGATATAATCATGGTGCTGGTTCTTATAATCATTGTCCTGGTTGTTATAATTATGGTCGTGGTTATTCTAATTATGGTCATGGTTGATATAATCATGGGCATGGATGTTACAATCATGGTCGTAGTTGTTATAATCATGGTCATGCTTGTTATAATCATGGTCGTGTTGTTTATGATCATAGATGTGGTTGTTATGATCATAGTCGTGGTTGTTATAATCATGGGCGTGGTTGTTATAATCATGGTCGTGGTTGTTATTATCATTGTCGTGGTTGGTGTGATCATGGTCGTGGTTGTTATAATCATGGTCCTGGTTGTTATAATCATGGTCGGTGTTGTTATAATCATGGTCGTGGTTGTTATATTCATGGTCGTGGTTGTTATAATCATAGTCGTGGTTGTTATAATCATGGTCGTGGTTGTTATCATCAAAGTCGTGGTTATAATCATCGTTGTGGTGTTTATAATCATAGTCGTGGTTGTTATAATCATTGTCGTGGTTGTTAGGATCATGGTCGTGGTTGTTATAATCATGGTCGTGGTTGTTATAATCATGATCATGATTGTTATAATCATGGTCGTTGTTGTTATAATCATAGTCAAGGTTGTTATAATCATGGTTGGGTGATATAATCATAGTCAAGGTTGTTATAATCATGGTCGTGGTTGTTATAATCATGGACGTGGTTGATATAATCATGGTTGTGGATGTTATAATCATGGTCGTGGGTGTTATAATCATGGTGCTGGTTCTTATAATCATGGGCGTCGTTGTTATAATCATGGGCGTGGTTGTTATAATCATGGTCGTGGTTGTTAAAATCATTGTCGGTGTTGTTATAATCATGGTCGTGGTTGTTATTTTCATGGTCGTGGTTGTTATAATCATAGTCGTGGTTGTTATAATCATGGTCGTGGTTGTTATCATCAAAGTCGTGGTTGTTATAATCATGGTTGTGGTTTTTATAATCATAGTCGTGGCGTTATAATCATTGTCGTAAGCTATAGATCATAGTCGTGGTTGTTATGATCATAGTCGAGGTGTTATAATCATGGTACTGGTTGTTATAACTGGCGGTCGTGGTTATGATCATAGTCGTGGTTCTTATAACTGCAGTCGTGGTTGTTATAATCATAGTCGTGGTAGTTATAACTGGCGGTCGTGGTTCTTATAATCATGGTCGGGTTGTTATAATCGTAAATGTGTTATAATGGATGACGGCTATATAACTGCGGTCGTGCTGTTATAATCATGGTCGTGGATTTTTATAATCATGGTCGTGCTTATATATTCGCGGTCCTGGTTGTTATAATCATGGTCGCAGTTATGATCATAGTCGTGGCTCTTATAATCATAGCGTCGTGGTTGTTATAATCATGGTTGGGGTGATATATAGTCAGCGGTTATAACTGGCGGCTCGCGGTTGTTGGTAATCGCGACGGGTTGATATAACTGGCGGTCGTGGTTGTTATGACGATCATAGTCGGTTGTTATATCACGGTCGGTTATAACTGGCGGTCGGTTTTTTTAAATATAGTCGTGGTTGTTATAATCATAATCGTGGTTTTTATATTCAAGGTCGTGGTTGTTATGATCATAGTCGTGGTTGAAATAATCACGGTCGTGGTTGTTATAATCATGGTCGTGGTTTTTATAATCATAGTCGTGGTTGTTATAATCATAGTCGTGGATGCTATTATCATGGTCGTGGTTGTTATAATCATGGTCGTGGTTATTATGATCATAGTCATGGTTGTTATAATCACGTTCGTTGTTGTTATAATCATGGACGTGGTTGATATAATCATGGTCGTGGTTTTTATTATCATAATCGTTGTTTTTATAATCACGGTCGTGGTTGTTATAATCATGGTCGTGGTTTTTATAATCATAGTCGTGGTTGTTATAATCGTGGTCGTGGTTTTTAAATCATGGTCGTTGTTGTTATAATCATGGTCGTGGTTGCTATAATCATTGTCGTGGTTGTTATAATCATGGTCGTTTTTATTATGATCATGGTCCTGGTTGTTATAATCATGGTCGTGGTTTTTATAATCAAAGTCGTGGTTGTTATAAACATATTCGTGATTATTATAATCGTGGTTGTGGTTGTTATAATCATAGTCGTGGTTGTTATAATCATGGTCGTGGTTGTTATAATCATAGTCTTGGTTGTTTTAATCATGGTTGGGTGATATAATCATAGTCGTGGTTGTTATAATTATGGTCATGGTTGTTATAATCATGGACGTGGTTGATATAATCATGGTCGTGGTTGTTATGATCATAGTCGTGGTTGTTATAATCAGGGTCGTGGTTCTTATAATCATGGTCGTGGTTGTTATAATCATAGTCCTGGTTCAAATAATCACGGTCGTGGTTGTTATAATCATGGTTGTGGTTTTTATAATCATAGTCGTGGTTGTTATACTCATAGTCGTGGTTGTTATAATCATGGTCGTGGTTGTTATAATCATTGTCGTGGTTGTTATGATCATAGTTGTGGTTGTTATAATCACGGTCGTGGTTGTTATAATCATGGACGTGGCTGATATAATCATGGTCGTGGTTGTATTGATCATAGTCGTGGTTGTTACAATCAAGGTCGTGGTTGTTATAATCATGGTCGGGTGTTTATAATCATACTCGCGGGTTGTTATAATCGTGGTCGCGGGTTGTTATAATCATGGACGGTTGATATAACTGCGGTCGTGGCTTTTATTATCATAATCGTTGTTTTTATAATCACGGTCGTGCTGTTATAATCATGGTCGTGGTTTTTATAATCTGCAGTCGTGCTGTTATAATCGTGGGTCGGTTTTAAATCATGGTCGTGGTTGTTATAATCATGGTCGTGCTGCTATAATCATTGTCGTGGTTAAGTTATAATTCGGCGGTCGTTTTATTATGATCATGGTCCCGGTTAAGCGGTAATCATGGCTGCGGGTTTTTATAATCATAGTCGTGGTTGTTATAAACATTGTCGTGGTTATGATTATGGTCGTAGTTGTTATAATCATGGTCGTAGGTGTTATATTCATGGTTGAAGGTGATATAATCATGGTCGTGGTTGTTATAATCATAAACGTGGTTGTTTATAATCATTGTCGTGGTTGTTATAATCATAGTTGTGGTTGTTATAATCATGGTCGTGGGTGTTATAGTCATAGTCGTGGTTCTTATAATCATGGTCGTAGGTGTTATAATCATGGTCGTGGTTGTTATAATCAGGGTCGCAGTTCTATAATCATGGTCGTGGTTGTTATAATCATAGTCCTGGTTCAAATAATCACGGTCGTGGTTGTTATAATCATGGTTGTGGTTTTTATAATCATAGTCGTGGTTGTTATACTCATAGTCGTGGTTGTTATAATCATGGTCGTGGTTGTTATAATCATTTTCGTGGTTGTTATGATCATAGTTGTGGTTGTTATAATCACGGTCGTGGTTGTTATAATCATGGACGTGGCTGATATAATCATGGTCGTGGTTGTATTGATCATAGTCGTGGTTGTTACAATCAAGGTCGTGGTTGTTATAATCATGGTCGTGGTGTTTATAATCATACTCGTGGTTGTTATAATCGTGGTCGTGGTTGTTAAAATCATGGTTGTGGTTGTTACAATCACGGTTGTGGTTGTTATAATCATATTAGTGGTTGTTATAATCATGGTCGTGGTTGCAATAATCATTGTCGTGGTTGTTATAATCATGGTCGTGGTTATGATGATGGTCCTGGTTGTTATAATCATAGTCGTGGTTGATATAATCATGGTTGTGGTTATTATAATCATGGTCGTGGTTGTTATAATCGTATTCGTGGTTGTTATAATCATGGTCGTGGTTGTTATAATCATGGTCGTGGTTGTTATAATCATGGTCGTGGTAATAATGGTCGTGGTGGTTATGAATTCCGGCTTGTCGTGGTTGTTATAATCACGGTCGTGGTTGTTATAATCATGGTCGTGGCTATATAATCATGGTCATGGGTGTTATAATCATGGTCGTGGTTGTTATAATCACGGTCGTGGTTGTTATAATCATGGACGGGGTTGATATAATCATGGTCGTGGTTGTTATGATCATAGTCGTGGTTGTTATAATCAGGGTCGTGGTTCTTATAATCATGGTCGTGGTTGTTATAATCATAGTCCTGGTTCAAATAATCACGGTCGTGGTTGTTATAATCATGGTTGTGGTTTTTATAATCATAGTCGTGGTTGTTATACTCATAGTCGTGGTTGTTATAATCATGGTCGTGGTTGTTATAATCATGGTCGTGGTTGTTATGATCATAGTTGTGGTTGTTATAATCACGGGTCGTGGTTGTTATAATCATGGACGTGGCGATATAATCATGGTCGTGGTTGTTATGATCATAGTCGTGGTTGTTACAACTGCCAGTCGTGGTTGTTATAATCACGGTCGTGGTGTTTATAATCATAGTCGTGGTTGTTATAATCGTGGTCGTGGTTGTTAAAATCATGGTTGTGGTTGTTACAATCATGTTTGTGGTTGTTATAATCATATTAGTGGTTGTTATAATCATGTTCGTGGTTGCTATAATCATTGTCGTGGTTGTTATAATCATGGTCGTGGTTATGATGAGGGTCCTGGTTGTTATAATCATAGTCGTGGTTGATATAATCATGGTTGTGGTTATTATAATCATGGTCGTGGTTGTTATAATCATATTCGTGGTTGCTATAATCATGGTCGTGGTTGTTAAAATCATGGTCGTGGTTGTTATAATCATGGTCGTGGTTGTTATAATAATGGTCGTGGTGTTTATGATCATTGTCGTGGTTGTTATAATCATGGTCGTGGTTGTTATGATCATGGTCCTGGTTGTTATAATCATAGTCGTGGTTATGATCACAGTCGAGTTTGTTAAAATCACGGTCGTGGTTGTTATAATCATGGTCGTGGTTTTTATAATCATAGTCGTGGTTGTTATAATCATAGTGGGTGGTTGTTTTAATCATGGTCGTGGTTGTTATGATCATAGTCGCGGTTGTTATAATCATGGTCGTGGTTGTTATAATCATGATCATGATTGTTATAATCATGGTCGTTGTTGTTATAATCATAGTCAAGGTTGTTATAATCATGGTTGGGTGATATAATCATAGTCAAGGTTGTTATAATCATGGTCGTGGTTGTTATAATCATGGACATGGTTGATATAATCATGGTTGTGGTTGTTATAATCATGGTCGTGGGTGTTATAATCATGGTACTGGTTCTTATAATCATGGGCGTCGTTGTTATAATCATGGGCGTGGTTTTTATATTCATGGTCGTGGTTGTTATATTCATGGTCGTGGTTGTTATAATCACGGTCGTGGTTGTTATAATCATGGTTGTGGTTGTTATAATCATGGTCTGGGTGTTATAATCATGGTACTGTTTCTTATAATCATGGTCCTGGATGTTATAATTATGGTCGTGGTTATTCTAATTATGGTCATGGTTGATATAATCATGGGCATGGATGTTACAATCATGGTCGTAGTTGTTATAATCATGGTCATGCTTGTTATAATCATGGTCGTGTTGGTTATGATCATAGATGTGGTTGTTATGATCATAGTCGTGGTTGTTATAATCATGGGCTTGGTTGTTATAATCATGGTCGTGGTTGTTATTATCATTGTCGTGGTTGGTGTGATCATGGTCGTGGTTGTTATAATCATGGTCCTAGTTGTTATAATCATGGTCGTGGTAAATTTAATCATAATCGTGGTTGTTATAATCATGGTCCTAGTTGTTATATTCATAGTCGTGCTTGTTATAATCATAGTCGGTGTTGTTATAATCATGGTCGTGGTTGTTATATTCACGGTCGTGGTTGTTATAATCATAGTCGTGGTTGTTATAATCATGGTCGTGGTTGTTATAATCATGGTCGTGGTTGTTATAATCATGGTCGTGGTTGTTATCATCAAAGTCGTGGTTGTTATAATCATGGTTGTGGTTTTTATAATCATAGTCGTGGTTGTTATAATCATTGTCGTGGTTGTTAGGATCATAGTCGTGGTTGTTATATTCATAGTCGTGCTTGTTATAATCATAGTCGGTGTTGTTATAATCAAGGTCGTGGTTGTTAAAATCATTGTCGGAGTTGTTATAATCATAGTCGTGGTTGTTATCATCAAAGTCGTGGTTGTTATAATCATGGTCCTGGTTGTTATAATCATGGTCATGGTAATTTTAATCATAATCGTGGTTGTTATATTCATGGTCCTAGTTGTTATATTCATAGTCGTGCTTGTTATAATCATAGTCGGTGTTGTTATAATCATGGTCGTGGTTGTTAAAATCATGTTATAATCAGCGGTCGTGGTTATATATAATCATAGTCGTGGTTGTTATAATCAGTCGGTTGTTATCATCGCGGTCGTGATTGTTATAATCATAGTCGTGGTTGTTATAACTGGGCGGTCATGGTTGTTATAATCATGGTCATGGTTGTTATAATCATGGATGTGGTTGATATAATCATGGTCGTGGTTGCTATGATCATAGTCGTGGTTGTTATAATCACGGTCATGGTTGTTATAATCATGGTCGTGGTTTTTATAATCATAGTCGTGGTTGTTATAATCATAATTGTGGTTGTTATAACCATGGTCGTGGTTGTTATGATCATAGCCATGGTTGAAATAATCACGGTCGTGGTTGTTATAATCATGGTCGTGGTTTTTATAATCATAGTCGTGGTTGTTATAATCATAGTCGTGGTTGCTATAATCATGGTCGTGGTTGTTATAATCATAGTCGTGGTTGTTATAATCATGGTCGTGGTTGTTAAAATCTTGGTCGTGGTTGTTATAATCATGGTCGTAGTTGCTATAATCATTGTCGTGGTTGTTATAATCATGGTCATGGTTGTTATGATCATGGTCCTGGATGTTATAATCATGGTCGTGGTTTTTATAATCATAGTCCTGGTTGTTATAAACATATTCGTGATTGTTATAATCGTGGTTGTGGTTGTTATAATCATAGTCGTGGTTATCATAATCATGGTCGTGGTTGTTATAATCATAGTCTTGGTTGTTTTAATCATGGATGTGTGATATAATCATAGTCATGGTTGTTATAATCATGGTCATAGTTGTTATAATCATGGACGTGGTTGATATAATCATGGTCGTGGTTGTTATGATCATAGTCGTATTTGTTATAATCAGGGTCGTGGTTCTTCATCATAATTAGGTGGATTTTTATAATCATGGTTGTGGTTATTTATGATCCTTAGTACTGGTTCAAATAATCACGGTCTTGGTTGTTATAATCATGGTTGTGGTTTTTTATAATCATGAATAAGTGGTTATTATGCTCATAGTCGTGGTTATTTATAATCATGGTCGTGGTTATTCGCCAGTCATGATTATAGTTATTTATAATCAAAGTCGTGGCTATGATCACAGTCGAGTTTATTAAAATCACGGTCGTGGTTATTTATAATCATGGTCGTGGTTTTATAATCATAGTCGTGGTTGTTATAATCATAGTCGTGAGTTGTTATAATCATGGTCGTGGTTGTTATGATCATAGTCGTGGTTGAAATAATCGCAGTAAATTAGTTCATTATAATCATGGTACGTGGTTTTTATAATCATAGTCGTGGTTGTTATAATCATAGTCGTGGTTGCTATAATCATGGTCGTGGTTGTTATAACCATGGTCGTGGTTATTATGATCATTGTCATGGTTGTTATAATCAGGGTCGTGGTTGTTATAATCATGGACGTGGATGATATAATCATGGTCGTGGTTGTTATGATCATAATCGTAGTTGTTATAATCATGGTCGTGGTTGTTATAATCATGGACGTGGATGATATAGTCATGGTCGTGGTTGTTATGATCATAATCGTAGTTGTTATAATGATGGTCGTGGTTGTTATAATCATGGTCGTGGTTTTTATAATCATAGTCGTGGTTGTTATAATTGTGGTCGTGGTTTTTAAATCATGGTCATGGTTGTTAAAATCATGGTCTTGGTTGCTATAATCATTGTCGTGGTTGTTATAATCATGGTCATGGTTGTTATGATCATGGTCCTGGTTGTTATAATCATGGTCGTGGTTTTTATAATCATAGTCGTGGTTGTTATAAACATATTCGTGATTGTTATAATCGTGGTTGTGGTTGTTATAATCATAGTCGTGGTTGTTATAATCATGGTCGTGGTTGTTATAATGATAGTCTTGGTTGTTTTAATCATGGTTGGGTGATATAATCATAGTCATGGTTGTTATAATTATGGTCATGGTTGTTATAATTATGGACGTGGTTGATATAATCATGGTCGTGGTTGTTATGATCATAGTCGTGGTTGTTATAATCAGGGTCGTGGTTCTTATAATCATGGTCGTGGATTTTATAATCATGGTCGTGGTTGTTATGATCATAGTACTGGTTCAAATAATCACGGTCTTGGTTGTTATAATCATGGTTGTGGTTTTTATAATCATAGTCGTGGTTGTTATACTCATAGTCGTGGTTGTTATAATCATGGTCGTGGTTGTTATAATCATGGTCATGGTGTTTATAATCATAGTCGTGGTTGTTATAATCGTGGTCGTGGTTGTTAAAATCATTTTCGTGGTTGTTATAATCATGGTCGGTTGTTATAATCATAGTAGTGGTTGTTATAATCATGGTCGTGGTTGCTATAATCATTGTCGGTTGTAATAATCATGGTCGTGGTTATGATGATGGTCCTGAGTTGACAATCATAGTCGGATATAATCATGGTTGTGGTTATTATAATCATGGTCGTGGTTATAATCATGGTCGTGTTGTTATAATCATGGTCGGTTGTTATAATCATGGTCGTGGTTGTTATAATCGTCGTGGTTGTTATAATTCATGGAGTTGATATATCACGGTTCTGGTTGTTATAATCATGGTCGTGGTTTTTATAATCATAGTCGTGGTTGATATAATCGTGGTCGTGGTTTTTAAATCATGGTCGTGGTTGTTATAATCATGGTCGTGGTTGCTACAATCATTGTCGTGGTTGTTATAATCTTGGTCATGGTTGTTATGATCATGGTCCTGGATGTTATAATCATGGTCGTGGTTTTTATAACCATAGTACTGGTTGTTATAAACATATTCGTGATTGTTATAATCTAGGTTGTGGTTGTTATAATCATAGTCGTGGTTGTTATAGTCATGGTCGTGGTTGTTATAATCATAGTCTTGGTTGTTTTAACTGGATGGGTGATATAATCATAGTCATGGTTGTTATAATCATGGTCATGGTTGTTATAATCATGGACGTGGTTGATATAATCATGGTCGTGGTTGTTATGATCATAGTCGTGGTTGTTATAATCAGAGTCGTGATTCTTATACTCATGGTCGTGGTTTTTATAATCACGGTCGTGGTTGTTATGATCATAGGCCTGGTTCAAATAATCACGGTCGTGGTTGTTATAATCATGGTCGTGGTTTTTATAATCATTGTCGTGGTTGTTATAATCATGGTCGTGGTTTTTAAATCATGGTCGTGGTTGTTATAATCATGGTCGTTGTTGCTATAATCATTGTCGTGGTTGTTATAATCATGGTCATGGTTGTTATGATCATGGTCCTGGTTGTTATAATCATGGTCGTGGTTTTTATAATCATAGTCGTGGTTGTTATAAACATATTCGTGATTGTTATAATCAGGGTCGTGGTTCTTATACTCATGGTCGTGGTGTTTATAATCATGGTCGTGGTTGTTACGATCATAGTCCTGGTTCAAATAATCACGGTCGTGGTTGTTATAATCATTGTTGTAGTTTTTATAATCATGGTCGTGGTTGTTATGATCATAGTCGTGGTTGTTATAATCACGGTCGTGGTTGTTATAATCATGGACGTGGTTGATATGATCATGGTCGTGGTTGTTATGATCATAGTCGTAGTTGTTACAATCACGGTCGTGGTTGTTATAATCATGGTCGTGGTGTTTATAATCATAGTCGTGGTTGTTATAATCGTGGTCGTGGTTGTTAAAATCATTGTCGTGGTTGTTATAATCATGGTCGTGGTTGTTATAATCATAGTAGTGGTTGTTATAATCATGGTCGTGGTTGCTATAATCATTGTCGTGGTTGTTATAATCAGTTGCTATAATCATTGTCGGTTGTTATAATCATGGTCGTGGTTGTTATAACAGGCCGCCGATATAATACCGACGGCGGTTGTGGTTATTATAATCATAGTCGTGGTTGTTATAATCATGGTCGGTTGTTAAAACTGGCGGTCGTGGTTGTTATAATCATGGTTGTGGTTGTTAATCATAGTCGTAATTGTTATAATCATGGTCGTGGTTGGCAAAATCATAGTCGTGGTTGCTATAATCATGCGGTCGTGGTTGTTAAAATCATGGCCGTGGCTGTTATAATCAGGTCGTGGTTGTTATAATCATATTTCGTGGTTGTTATAATCATGGCCGTGGTTGTTATAATCATGGTCGTGTTATAATCATAGTCGTGATTGTTATAATCATGGTCGTGGCCGTTATAATCATAGTCGTGATTGTTATAATCATAGTCGTGGTTGTTATAATCATAGTCGTGGTTGTTATGATCATATACGTGGTTGTTATAATCATGGTTGTGGCTGTTATAATCAAGGTGGTTGATATAATCATGTTCATGGTTATTATAATCAGGTCGTGGTTGTTATAATCATGGTCGTGATTGTTATAATCATGGTCGTGGTTGTTATAATCATGGTCGTGATTGTTATAATCATGTGTGTGGTTATTATTGTAATCATGGTAGTCCTGGTTGTTATAACTGGCGGTCGTGGTTGTTATATTCATGATCGTAGTTGTTGTAATACCGCCGTGGTTGTTATAATCATGGGTCGTGGTTGTTATAATCATAGGTGGTTGTTATAATCATGTTCGTGGTTATTATAATCAGTCGTGCTTGTTATAACTGCTATGGTCGTGATTGTTATAATCATGGTCGGGTTGTTATATTCATAGTCGTGTTTGTTATAACTGGCGGTCGTGAAGTTGTTGTAATCATGGTCGTGGCTGTTATATAATCATGGTCGTAGTTGTTATAACGCGGTCGTGGTTGTTATATTCATGGTCGTGGTTATATAACTGGCGATCTTGGTTATTATAATCATGGTCGTGTTTGTTATAATCGTGATTGTTATGATCATACCGCTTCTTATGATCATAGTCGGGTTGCTATAATCATTGTCTGGTTGTTATAATCATTCGTGGTTGTTATAATCATAAGCGGTTGATATAATCATGGTCGTGGTTATTATAATCATAGTCGTGGTTGTTATAATCATGGTCGTGGTTGTTATAATCATGGTCGTGGTTGTTATAATCATGGTTGTGGTTGTTATAATCATAGTCGTGATTGTTATAATCATGGTCGTGGTTGTTAAAATCATAGTCGTGGTTGTTATAATCATGGTCGTGGTTGTTAAAATCATGGCCGTGGTTGTTATAATCATAGTCGTGGTTGTTATAATCATATTCGTGGTTGTTATAATCATGGTCGTGGTTGTTATAATCATGGTCGTGGTTGTTATAATCATAGTCGTGATTGTTATAATCATGGTCGTGGCTGTTATAATCATAGTCGTGATTGTTATAATCATAGTCGTGGTTGTTATAATCATAGTCGTGGTAATCATGGCCGTGGTTATAATATAGTGGTTGTTATGATCATATACGTGGTTGTTATAATCATGGTTGTGGTTGTTAAAATCATAGGTGTGGTTGTTATAATCATGTTCGTGGTTATTATAATAAGGTCGTGGTTGTTATAATCATGGTCGTGATTGTTATAATCATGGTCGTGGTTGTTATAATCATGGTCGTGATTGTTATAATCATGTGTGTGGTTATTGTAATCATGGTCCTGGTTGTTATAATCATGGTCGTGGTTGTTATATTCATGATCGTAGTTGTTATAATAATAGCCGTGGTTGTTATAATCATGGTCGTGGTTGTTATAATCATAGGTGGTTGTTATAATCATGTTCGTGGTTATTATAATCAGGTCGTGCTTGTTATAATCATGGTCGTGATTGTTATAATCATGGTCGTGGTTGTTATATTCATAGTCGTGTTTGTTATAATCATTCAGTTGTTGTAATCATGGTCGTGGTTGTTATAATCATGGTCGTAGTTGTTATAATCATGGTCGTGGTTGTTATATTCATGGTCGTGGTTGTTATAATCATGATCTTGGTTATTATAATCATGGTCGTGCTTGTTATAATCGTGGTTGTTATGATCATACTCGTGCTTCTTATGATCATAGTCGTGGTTGTTATAATCATGGTCGTGGTTGATATAATCATGGTCGTGGTTGTTATAATCATGGTCGTGGTTGTTATAATC
>NW_024733265.1:0-13715 GCF_018991925.1 Homarus americanus
TAACTATAATCTGGCCGTATACACAACCCTCCCTACTAACTATAATCTGGCCGTATACACAACCCTCCCTATTAACTATAATCTGGCCGTATACACAACCCTCCCTATTAACTATAATCTGACCGTATACACAACCCTCCCTACTAACTATAATCTGACCGTATACACAACCCTCCCTACTAACTATAATCTGGCCGTATACACAACCCTCCCTACTAACTATAATCTGGCCGTATACACAACCCTCCCTATTAACTATAATCTGGCCGTATACACAACCCTCCCTACTAACTATAATCTGGCCGTATACACAACCCTCCCTACTAACTATAATCTGGCCGTATACACAACCCTCCCTACTAACTATAATCTGGCCGTATACACAACCCTCCCTACTAACTATAATCTGGCCGTATACACAACCCTCCTTACTAACTATAATCTGACCGTATACACAACCCTCCCTACTAATTATAATCTGGCCGTATATACAACCCTCCCTACTAACTATAATCTGGCCGTACCACATCTCAGTCCACACCGCCATACCTAAAATTCTACAGCATTATCCAATTGTCAGTAGAGGTGATTATTATATGCCGTGACGGTATTGTATTTTGCTTAACGGCTGCAGTAGTTAAGATGCTTATGTTTGTAAAATGAACCTAACCTAACCCCACCAGAGGTAGTGTTAAGGGTGAAATAAACTATGGGGGTCTAATCTTCATGTGATCCCTTAACACCATATAGCTTGCTCTCTTTTCCTGACATAGATTTTATAGTACCCAGATTTCATTGTTTGCCAGATAGTGTTGGTGGTGATGTTATCCTTGGATCGTAATAGCAGAGTACTGTATTTGCTTTGTGGGTACAGTACTGATGACTGTATTCGTATACCTCAACCAAATGATACTTTGTACCCTTCAACACGTAACAAACCCTCTAGCTTCAGTATTACCTCCCTATTCCCCTTCCCTATTCCCCCTTCCTATTCTCCCTTCCTATTCCCCCTCCCTATTCTCCCTTCCTATTCCCCCTTCCTAGCATAGATTTGATATGTAAATTTGCCTACTATAACCAGGTGCTATTGTAAAGATATTATCAACTGTAGCATGTAAGGTGATTACATGATAAGATAGCATAAAACACACACACACACACACAGCTGTTACACAAAAAAATTAACAGGTAGGAACAGGTAAGATAAACACTTCGTCAGGAGGAGGAACGCAGCAATCATCCCATGCAGCCGTACAGGTGATGGCGTAGTGTGGAGAGAGATATAGGACATGGCAACCTGCAGGGGACACCAGAAGATTACAGCGTGTGTGTGTGTGTGTGTGTGTGTGTGTGTGTGTGTGTGTGTGTGTGTGTAAATAATAATGATAATAATAATTAACGGTTTATTGGAGAAGTTCTACAGCCCGAAGACTGAAAATATATATTGGACAAAAATGACTTATTACATACAAAGACATGGGGTGGGTGGGTCGTTTAACAAAAGCTTTCATTATTGAAAGGAGAAGGAATAATGATTGAACATACAAATTATTATAGTTTACAGTTGATGGCCCGGGCCTGGACTGGTCATGGAGACACCAGGTGGTGTGGGGTTCACGTGGTGTAGTAACTCGTCCTCGGGTGTTGATATGAAAGACCTCACGTGTATGTGTGCGTATAGATTTATTCGTTTTGTTTATCATAGATTGCAATCATAACTAATTTTATGGTCCTTTCGTTCCCTCTCTATAGATTTTCATAATTTTGTTTGGTCTTTATTATTATTATTATTGTTTTTATCTTTATTTTTTTTTGGGGGGGGGGTGTCATTCTCTCTCTCTCTCTCTCTCTCTCTCTCTCTCTCTCTCATCCAGATATGTATATTTGACTGAAATACTTTTAATCTCTTCATGAACTTTTATTACAATACTGTAATTATAACTTGAACGTCGTATTAGAGGTTTACTTTATAAAGTGACTTATCAGAAGGAGAGAAATGACTGCACTGGACAATCCCTCGAGTGACGTCTTCAGATTCCTAGTTAAATCTCATACATTGTCTTCTCTTAAGGGAACTTCCAGTATGTATACAGTCAGGGTCAAAAGTTCGTTCCATCCCATTATGAAGCAGCATCGACCCCAAATGAGACAAAACAGTCAGTTCGGAGACTCATTCTCGCGACTCGGTTTCACCACAGGAGCGAACTTTTATCCATGACTGTATTTTATTCATTTTTATTTTTTGATGAGAATAAAATCTTGGCGTACTATTTGCATGTTTTAGCATTTATTTATTTATTTATTTATTTATTTATTTTGGGGTGGAGGGGGGGTGTATGAAGGTTTGTCATTAATTCTGGACTTAAACCTTATGATGGGAGTGCTTAAGAAAAGTATGTTACCTCAGTAGTTTTTTTTCTTTTGATAATTGCAGAATGTAAACACCATCATTTGAGAGCCGCTTCAGCGCTTAATGCATTGAGTGACGTCATCAGCCACTCGAGTTTGTCAAAAATTTAACCCCTTGAGTACGATGACTTAACCCTTTGAGTACGATCACTTAACCCTTTGAGTATGATCACTTAACCCCTGAGTACTATAACTTGACCTCTTCAATACACTGACTTAACCCCTTGAATATTTGCCCTCCTCCTAGTCACAGGCCTGGCATTTGACATTATTAGGGACCTGCCACTCTTTGCCATAAACAGATAAAATGTACCGGGAACTTTCCCCCCACACACTCATCATTCTCTCACTTTATGTAACTTGACAAAACCTATGACCCTTCAGGCTTTTACGCCCTTAATGTACAAGTCATAAAGGCAAGTATGAACTTTTCATACTTCCCTGTTGGGCGCTGTAAACGCTTCTGCGCTTCACCTTGCACAGGATGTAAGGGGGTGCCCAATAAACTAGCCCCGTCGGGGGCAAATCTGAATCTGAATCTTGAATATTTGAGGAATAAGTCGTCATACTCAAGCGGTTAAGTCATCGTACTCGTGTCGTTAAATCATCATACTCGTGTCGTTAAATCATCATACTCGTGTCGTTAAATCATCATACTCGTGTCGTTAAATCATCATACTCGTGTCGTTAAATCATCATACTCGTGTCGTTAAATCATCATACTCGTGTCGTTAAATCATCATACTCGTGTCGTTAAATCATCATACTCGTGTCGTTAAATCATCATACTCGTGTCGTTAAATCATCATACTCGTGTCGTTAAGTCATCGTACTCGTGTCGTTAAATCATCATACTCGTGTCGTTAAATCATCATACTCGTGTCGTTAAATCACCATACTCATATATTTAACTCATCGTCATTCAAGGTGTTGAGTCATAGTACTTATGGGTTAAGTCTTCGTACTCAAGGGGTTGATGACGTCACAACAGTCATTAAGCGCTGAAGCGGCTTTCAAGGTTTGGTTAGGTTAGGTTAGGTTAGGTTTGGTTTGGTTTGGTTTGGTTTGGTTTGGTTAGTTTAGGTTAGGTTAGGTTAGAATTACACAGAACATTATGTAATTTGCTGATGTTTTAAGCTATTGGACTTTGATTGGACTTTATTATATATATAAGTAGTTAACAGTTATTTGTTTCACACAGTTATCTGGATTCTGGTAAGGCCTTTCTTTAAAGTGGTATCAACAGATGTCTTTGAGCTGGTTTTTATCCCTGAGTGTGTGTCCTTTAGAGGCACAGACGAACTTGTTGGTTGGTTGTGCTCGCTGGACGACAGGTGGAAGGCTGCCGGACACACCTGCACCAGCTCACATACTCAACCTGTAGAAGTAATTGTCTTGTTGTTCTAAAGTGGATGTTTGATGTTTATAGTAGGAGTCACAGATGGTGTAAACAGAGTAACGATCAGTACAACAACAGATTTACCAAAGTATACTATTTATACACACAAAATACATATGTAAACATGTATTTTGTTAACATGTATTTTATTACTGTGATTTCTTCTGAGATATCATAACAGTGATAAAGACCGCTTAATATTCCTGATGTTGGGATAATTGTTTGCCTTATGCGTACGGATGTTACTGCTGTCTACACACACACACACACACACACACACACCATATTAACAAACGTGTATATACTGTACATGGCGCGTCTTCACGATACTGTATATAGACAGGTAGCATCAAGTGTTGTGTTGCGCAGCAGAGACGACTGAGGGGTCACACGGGTCCCAGTTTTAGGTCCTGATTATAAAAGGACTTCATCGTACCTAGGACTGAGACGGATTAGAATTAAGGACCTACTAGGATCTTGGTAGATTAGGTTAGGTTAGGTTAGGTTAGGTTGGAGTCTATGTGGACTGGGCCCGTTTAAACAATCGCCCACACAACCACCAGACCAGGGCCACAACAACACCGAAAAGTGTAAAAAAAAACAAAAAAGTTGACCCAAATATTAAAAATGTCTACACAATGACAAATATCGCCCCTTAATCATTATTTTTCGAGTGGTTTGTTGAAGAGGGTCTGTTTTTTTTTTAGTTTTTATGTTTGTTTGATTGTTTTATGTATGTTTGTTTGTTTTATTGTTTGTTTGTTTTATGTATATTTGTTTGTTTTATTGTTTGTTTGTTTCTTTGTTATATTTTGTTTGTTTGTTTGTTGTTTGTTTCATTTGTTTTATTCTTCGTTTGTTCGTTTTATTGTTTGTTTGTTTGTTTGTTTGTTTTATTGTTTGTTGGTATGTTTGTTTGTTTGTTTTATTGTTCTTATGTTTGTTTTATTGTTTGGTTTTTAGAATGATGTTTTTTGTGGTGTCATTATTGTTTGTGTTGTGTTGTTGCTTGCTTGTTTGTTTGTGGTTGGTGTGTGTGAGAGACACAGAAGTATCTTTAATTTCCATACCATATATTTACCAACAACTTTGTCATAACATGTAGTAGGCCAGGACTCTCTCTCTCTCTCTCTCTCTCTCTCTCTCTCTCTCCTGATAAAAACTGATCGACTTGTACCTGTGGTTTCTTGTTTGCATATTTTGGTATTGTTAATTTATTACGCAACTTTTATCTTATTTCCTAATTTCTCTGTTGTTCGACCCACATATTTGCTTTATTATAATAATAATAATAATAATAATAATAATAATAATAATTATAATAATAATAATAATAATAGACGATAATTCTTAAAATCTGGAGGCAGGAGGAGGAAGAGGGAAGGAATGATGATAGTTGAGAAGGTGACAATAGGAGTGATACTGCTGGTTGTGGTAGTGATGGTAATATTATACACGTAACAATAATGGTTGCCCTTCGTGTACGAGGATGGCCGGCCCTAGGGCCACCTAGGCGTGAATTTGTTGAAGGTGTTAGAATCTGTCGCCAACACCACAACCACACCCTAAGTTAACGAGTTGTATGACCCAGTTTCAATGAATAGTCCGAGAAGACCGGACAACTCGGCAACTGCACTGGCTAACCATTATTCCAGAATAAGATCTGCAAATCGATTAACATCCAGGTTCCCATTTACTGGTAAATAGAAAGCCAAATGATGTAAAAAAAAAATGCTCATAGTTTCACTCCGTCCGGGAATCGAACAGGGGTCCACTCGCTTGCAAGGCGAGTATGCTGATTATTACACCACAGGTTGCCAAAATCACGTTTAGTAAAAAAATTTTTTTTTTTTTTTCGTGCTGGTCAAGCCCCGACCAGAGGTTAGCTAGACCCCCGGACAACTCTTTCGGAGCTTGACCAGCACGTGGTATTGGTAATATTATCTCGACTTGATTATATGTTACAAATTCACTTATGAGTTTTTCAATGTTTTGTTTTGTATAATATTTACTTATTCTAAGCTAAATGTTTACAAATAAATGACTTAAATAATACGAAAACAAACAAATAAAAGCGGAACTCCACCTAATATATACTGTATGTTACACTAAATAGGGATAATTGGCCATTAGTGATAACTTCTATGTATTTATCTTTTCTAGAAGCTTTTGACTGGCCATAAACGATCCTGTAGATCATAAATATACATATAAATGAATACCTTCATGCATAATGTAACCTGACCAGACCTAACCTAACTTAACCTAATCTAGCCTAACCTAACCTAATGTAATCTAGCCTTCTTCTTGTTCTTGTTGTTCTTCTTCTTGTTCTTGTTCTCCTCCTCCTCCTCCTCCTCCTCCTCCTCCTCTGCTTTATATCATCATCAACTAAATTACAATTCAAACGCCTTAACCTTACACACTGTGACCCTGGGTTGGAGAGGGGGGATGGGGGAGGGCGGGGGAAGACTCACCTAAATCACCCAGCAGGCGCTTTGTTACACCCAACAAGTGACCTTTGGGTGGGGGCAGTTCTCTCGCCAGATCTAGACCAGTGGGCAGTGTTAATCCCCAAAGGTCACCGAGGCAGGAGTGACCTTTGGGAAGTTTTGGGATTATAAATAGTGTTGTAGGAGGTGGTGGTGGAGGTGGTAGGTTAGTGAAGTCCTTGGTGGTGGTGGTTTGTTGAAGAGGGTCTGTTTTTTTTGTTTTTTTGTTTGTTTGATTGTTTTTATGTGTGTTTGTTTGTTTTATTGTTTGTTTGTTTGTGTTTTTGTTTTATTTATTGTTTGTCTGTTATATTTTGTTTGTTTGTTTGTTGTTTGTTTGTTTTGTTTTATTCTTCGTTTGTTCGTTTTATTGTTTGTTTGATTGTTTGTTTGTTTGATTTTTGTTTGTTGGTATGTTTGTTTGTTTGTTTTATTGTTCTTATGTTTGTTTTATTGTTTGTTTTTTAAAATGATGTTTTTTGTGGTGTCATTATTGTTTGTGTTGTGTTGTTGCTTGCTTGTTTGTTTGTGATATGTTGTTTGTTTGTGGTTGGTGTGTGTGTGAGAGAGAGAGAGAGACACAAAGAGAGAGAGAGAGAGAGAGAGAGAGAGAGAGAGAGAGTATCAATACAGTTTCCATACCATATATTTCCCAACAACTTTGTCATAACGTAACAGTGAGCCAGGGACTCTCTCTCTCTCTCTCTCTCTCTCTCTTTCTCTCTCTCATGATAAAAAACTGATCGACTTGTACCTGTGGTTCTTGTTTGTGTTTTAATTGTTAATTTAATACAACTTTTTATCTTATTTCTAATTTCTACTGTTGTTCCAGCCACATGTTGTATTGTTAATAATAATAATAATAATAATAATAATAGTAATAATAATAATACGGTAATAATAATTATAAAAATAATGATGATAATAATAATAATTGAGATGATAATTATTAAAATATGGAGGCAGGAGGAGGAAGAGGGAAGGAATGATGATAGTTGAGAAGATGACAATAGTAGTGATAATGCTGGTTGTGGTAGTGATGGTAATATTATACACGTAACAATAATGGTTGCCCTTCGTGTACGAGGATGGCCGGCTCTAGAGCAACCTAGGCGTGAATTTGTTTAAGGTGTTAGAATCTGTCGCCAACACCACAACCACACCCTAAGTTAACGAGTTGTATGACCCAGTTTCAATGAATAGTCCGAGAAGACCGGACAAGTCGGCAACTGCACTGGCTAACCATTATTCCAGAATAAGATCCGCAAATCAATTAACATTCAGGTTCCCATTTACTGGTAAATAGAAAGCCAAATGACGTAAAAAAAAATGCTCATAGTTTCACTCTGTCCGGGAATCGAACAGGGGTCCACTCGCTTGCAAGGCGAGCATGCTGACTATTACACCACAGGTTGCCAAAATCACGTTAACTAAAAATTTTTTTTTTTTTTTCGTGCTGGTCAAGCCCCGACCAGAGGTTAGCTAGACCCCCGGACAACTCTTTCGGAGCTTGACCAGCACGTGGTATTGGTATTATTACCTGGACTTGATTATATGTTACAAATTCACTTGTGAGTTTTTCAATGTTTTGTTTTGTATAATATTTACTTATTCTAAGCTAAATGTTAACAAATAAATGACTTAAATAATACGAAAACAATCAAATAAAGGCGGAACTCCACCTAATATATACTGTATGTTACACTAAATAGGGATAATTGGCCATTAGCGATAACTTCAATGTATTTGTCTTTTCTAGAAGCCTTTGGCTGGCCATAAACGATCCTGTAGATCATAAATATACATATAAATGAATACCTTCATGCATAATGTAACCTGACCAGACCTAACCTAACTTAACCTAATGTAGCATAACCTAACCTAACGTAACCTATCGTAACCTAACGTAATCTAACGTAATCTAACGTAATCTAGCCTTCTTGTTGTTGTTGTTGTTGTTGTTGTTGTTGTTGTTGTTGTTGGCCTCCGCCTCCTCTGCTTTATATCATCATCAACTAAATTAAAATTCAAACGCCTTAACCTTACACACTGTGACCCTGGGTTGGAGAGGGGGGATGGGGGAGGGCAGGGGAAGACTCACCTAAATCACCCAGCAGGCGCTTTGTTACACCCAACAAGTGCGTGGGGGCAGTTTTCTCGCCAGATCTAGACCAGTGGGCAGTGTTAACCCCCAAAGGTCACCGAGGCAGGAGTGACCTTTGGGAAGTTTTGGGATTATAAATAGTGTTGTAGGAGGTGGTGGTGAAGGTGGTAGGTTAGTGAAGTCCTTGGTGGTGGTGGTTTGTTGAAGAGGGTCTGGTTTTTTTTTAGTTTTTATGTTTGTTTGATTGTTTTATGTATGTTTGTTTGTTTTATTGTTTGTTTGTTTATTTGTTTGTTTTATTTATTGTTTGTCTGTTATATTTTGTTTGTTTGTTTGTTGTTTGTTTCTTTTCTTTGATTCTTCGTTTGTTCGTTTTATTGTTTGTTTGTTTGATTGTTTGTTTGTTTTATTGTTTGTTGGTATGTTTGTTTGTTTGTTTTATTGTTCTTATGTTTGTTTTATTGTTTGTTTTTAGAATGATGTTTTTTGTGGTGTCATTATTGTTTGTGTTGTGTTGTTGCCTGCTTGTTTGTTTGTGATGTGTTGTTTGTTTGTGGTTGGTGTGTGTGTGAGAGAGAGAGAGAGACACACAGAGAGAGAGAGAGAGAGAGAAAGAGAGAGAGAGAGAGAAAGAGAGAGAGAGAGTATCAACACAATTTCCATACCATATATTTACCAACAACTTTGTCATAACTTAACAGTGAGCCAGGGACTCTCTCTCTCTCTCTCTCTCTCTCTCTCTCTCTCTCTCTCATATGATAAAAAACTGATCGACTTGTACCTGTGGTTGTTGTTTGTGTTTTAATTGTTAATTTAATACAACATTTTATCATTTCTAATTTCTACTGTTGTTCCAGCCACATGTTGTATTGTTAATAATAATAATAATAATAATAATAATAATAATAATAATAATAATAATCATAATACGGTAATAAAAATAATAAAAATAATGATGATTATAATAATAATTGAGACGATAATTATTAAAATATGGAGGCAGGAGGAGGAAGAGGGAAGGAATGATGATAGTTGAGAAGATGACAATAGTAGTGATAATGCTGGTTGTGGTAGTGATGGTAATATTATACACGTAACAATAATGGTTGCCCTTCGTGTACGAGGATGGCAGGCTCTAGAGCAACCTAGGCGTGAATTTGTTTAAGGTGTTAGAATCTGTCGCCAACACCACAACCACACCCTAAGTTAACGAGTTGTATAACCCAGTTTCAATGAATAGTCCGAGAAGACCGGACAACTCGGCAACTGCACTGGCTAACCATTATTCCAGAATAAGATCAGCAAATCGATTAACATCCAGGTTCCCATTTACTGGTAAATAGAAAGCCAAATGGCGTAAAAAAAAAATGCTCATAGTTTCACTCTGTCCGGGAATCGAACAGGGGTCCACTCCCTTGCAAGGCGAGCATGCTGATTATTACACCACAGGCTGCCAAAATCACGTTTAGCAAAAATTTTTTTTTTTTTTCGTGCTTGTCAAGCCCCGACCAGAGGTTAGCTAGACCCCCGGACAACTCTTTCGGAGCTTGACCAGCACGTGGTATTGGCATTATTATCTCGACTTGATTATATGATACAAATTCACTTGTGAGTTTTTCAATGTTTTGTTTTGTATAATATTTACTTATTCTAAGCTAAATGTTAACAAATAAATGACTTAAATAATACGAAAACAAACAAATAAAAGCGGAACTCCACCTAATATATACTGTATGTTACACTAAATAGGGATAATTGGCCATTAGTGATAACTTCTATGTATTTATCTTTTCTAGAAGCCTTTGACTGGCCATAAACGATCTTGTAGATCATAAATATACATATAAATGAATACCTTCATACATAATGTAACCTGACCAGACCTAACCTTACTTAACCTAATCTAGCCTAACCTAACTTAACCTAACCTAACGTAACCTAACGTAATCTAGCCTCCTCCTCCTCCTCCTCCTCTGCATTATATCATCATCAACTAAATTAAAATTCAAACGCCTTAATCTTACACACTGTGACCCTGGGTTGGAGACGGGGGATGGGGGAGGGCGGGGGAAGACTCACCTAAATCACCCAGCAGGCGCTTTGTGACACCCAACAAGTGACCTTTGGGTGGGGGCAGTTTTCTCGCCAGATCTAGACCAGTGGGCAGTGTTAACCCCCAAAGGTCACGGAGGCAGGAGTGACCTTTGGGAAGTTTTGGGATTATAAATAGTGTTGTAGGAGGTGGTGGTGGAGGTGGGAGGTTAGTGAAGTCCTTGATGGTGGTGGTTTGTTGAAGAGGGTCTGTTTTTTTATTGTTTTTATGTTTGTTTGATTGTTTTTATGTATGTTAGTTTGTTTGTTTTATTGTTTGTTTGTTTTGTTTTATTCTTCGTTTGTTCGTTTTATTGTTTGTTTGATTGTTTGTTTGTTTTATTGTTTGTTGGTATGTTTGTTTGTTTTATTGTTTTTTTTGTTTTATTGTTTGTTTTTTAGAATGATGTTTCTTGTGGTGTCATTATTGTTTGTGTTGTGTTGTTGCTTGCTTGTTTGTTTATAATGTGTTGTTTGTTTGTGGTTGGTGTGTGTGTGTGTGTGAGAGAGAGAAACACAGAGAGAGAGAGTATCAACACAATTTCCATACCATATATTTACCAACAACTTTGTCATAACGTAACAGTGAGCCAGAGACTCTCTCTCTCTCTCTCTCTCTCTCTCTCTCTCTCTCTCTCTCTCTCATATGATAAAAAACTGATCGACTTGTACCTGTGGTTCTTGTTTGTGTTTTAATTGTTAATTTAATACAACTTTATATCTTATTTCTAATTTCTACTGTTGTTCCAGCCACATGTTGTATTGTTAATAATAATAATAATAATACGGTAATAATAATAATAAAAATAATGATGACAATAATAATTGAGACGATTATTATTAAAATATGGAGGCAGGAGGAGGAAGAGGGAAGGAATGATGATAGTTGAGAAGATGACAATAGTAGTGATAATGCTGGTTGTGGTAGTGATGGTAATATTATACACGTAACAATAATGGTTGCCCTTCGTGTACGAGGATGGCCGGCTCTAGAGCAACCTAGGCGTGAATTTGTTTAAGGTGTTAGAATCTGTCGCCAACACCACAACCACACCCTAAGTTAACGAGTTGTATGACCCAGTTTCAATGAATATTCCGAGAAGTCCGGACAACTCGGCAACTGCACTGGCTAACCATTATTCCAGAATAAGATCCGCAAATCGATTGACATCCAGGTTCCCATTTACTGGGAAATAGAAAGCCAAATGACGTAAAAAAAAATGCTCATATTTTCACTCTGTCCGGGAATCGAACACGGGTCCACTCGCTTGCAAGGCGAGCATGCTGACTATTACACCACAGGTTGCCAAAATCACGTTTAGTAAAAAAAAATTTTTTTTTTTTTTTCGTGCTGGTCAAGCCCCGACCAGAGGTTAGCTAGACCCCCGGACAACTCTTTCGGAGCTTGACCAGCACGTGGTATTGGTATTATTATCTCGACTTGATTATATGATACAAATTCACTTGTGAATTTTTCAATGTTTTGTTTTGTATAATATTTACTTATTCTAAGCTAAATGTTAACAAATAAATGACTTAAATAATACGAAAACAAACAAATAAAAGCGGAACTCCATCTAATATATACTGTATGTTAGACTAAATAGGGATAATTGGCCATTAGTGATAACTTCTATTTATTTATCTTTTCTAGAAGCTTTTGACTGGCCATAAACGATCCTGTAGATCATAAATAGACATATAAATGAATACCTTCATGCATAATGTAACCTGACCAGACCTAACCTAACTTAACCTAATCTAGCCTAACCTAACCTAATCTAGCTTAACCTAACCTAACGTAACCTAACGTTGTCTAACGTAATCTAGCCTTCTTCTTCTTCTTCTTCTTCTTCTTCTTCTTCTTCTTCTTCTTCTTCTCCTCCTCTGCATTATATCATCATCAACTAAATTAAAATTCAAATGCCTTAACCTTACACACTGTGACCCTGGGTTGGAGAGGGGGGATGGGGGAGGGCGGGGGAAGACTCACCTAAATCACCAGGCGGGCGCTTTGTGACACCCAACAAGTGACCTTTGGGTGAGGGCAGTTTTTTCGCCAGATCTTGACCAGTGGGCAGTGTTAACCCCCAAAGGTCACCGTGGCAGGAGTGACCTTTGGGAATTTTTGGGATTATAAATAGTGTTGTAGGAGGTGGTGGTGGAGGTGGTAGGTTAGTGAAGTCCTTGGTGGTGGTGGTTTGTTGAAGAGGGTCTGTTTTTTTTTAGTTTATATGTTTGTTTGATTGTTTTATGTATGTTTGATTGTTTTATTGTTTGTTTGTTTGTTTGTTTTATGTATGTTTGTTGTTTTATTGTTTGTTTTTAGAATGGTGTTTTTGTGGTATCATTATTGTTTTGTGTTGTGTTTATTTGCCTTGTTTGTTTGTGATGTGTTGTTTGTTTTTGTGGATTTGGTGTGTGTGAGAGAGAGAAGGGCACAGAGAGAGAGAGAGAAGTTTCAACACAATTTCCATACCATATATTTACCAACAACTTTATGTCATAACTTAACAGTGAGAGAGGGACTCTCTCTCTCTCTCTCTCTCTCTCTCTCTCTCTCTCTCTCTCTCTCTCTGTCATGATAAAAAACTGATCGACTTGTACCTGTGGTGGTTGTTTGTGTTTTAATTATTAATTAAATACAACTTTTTTATCTTATTTCTAATTTCTACTGTTGATCCAGCCACATGTTGTATTGTTAATAATAATAATAATAATAATAATAATAATAATAATAATAATAATAATACGGTAATAATGATAATAATAATAATTATAATAATAATAATAATAATGGAGACGATAATTATTAAAATATGGAGGCAGGAGGAGGAAGAGGGAAGGAATGATGATAGTTGAGAAGGTGACAATAGTAGTGATAATGCTGGTTGTGGTAGTGATGGTAATATTATACACGTAACAATAATAGTTGCCCTTCGTGTACGAGGATGGCCGGCCCTAGGGCCACCTTGGCGTGAATTTGTTTAAGGTGTTAGAATCTGTCGCCAACACCACAACCACACCCTAAGTTAACGAGTTGTATGACCCAGTTTCAAGGAATAGTCCGAGAAGACCGGACAACTCGCCAACTGCACTGGCTAACCATTATTCCAGAATAAGTTCCGCAAATCGATTAACATCCAGGTTCCCATTTACTGGTAAATAGAAGGCAAAGGGCGTAAAAAAATGCTCATAGTTTCACTCTGTCCGGGAATCG
>NW_024733266.1:0-2457 GCF_018991925.1 Homarus americanus
CCATATAGGTGCAAGCGTTGTGTACGATTTAAACTGGTAGTCGTATCAGACTGTCTGTGTTTTTGTGAAAAATAGAAAACACACAACAGTGACACGTTACATAATTCGAGTGTTAAAAATTTATCCCGTATGAGACGATACTTAGTGAGTGCTCTTCATCTCTGACACCCTCAAGAGGTGCAAAATTATTCCCAATAACCGCAATTGAGTTATTGTTGACGTGAAATCCCTGTTAACGACAAGTGAGAGGTCAGGAAAGCGTCTTATCAGCGCCTGACCATTCTGTGGAGTGGATTCACCCGGTGTTCGTCATGTGGCGCCCCGACTCACAGTGGGAGGGAAGAGTGCAGTTATCCACCCACCACCCCCACCTGGATCCATCGGTGGTTTCGCGATCGTTGATTGCAGTATTTCCAGTGTCAACCAGTCCCCATATATACGGGATTGCAGAAGATCTGACATTCAGTGGAGGCGACATCGTATCAGCGCATAGCCTACAGTGGGGAAGATTGACATCACTCACACGCCGACACCCACCCCACAACAGATAGCAGCTAGATGGGACGCTTAATGCTTATAATTCTAAAGAGTAAAATACTTTATACACAGTGAAACTCTATAGCTTCTCAAGTGATTGTTACAACTAACAGTCATAACACCATATACAGTTGGTAAAGGTAGAGGAATTATGTTCTCCATTACTGTGGCATACTGGTTTAGAAGAACATATCTATATATATATATATATATATATATATATATATATATATATATATATATATATATATATATATATATATATATATATATATATATATAATTGATTAAATACGGAAAATATTCTTGTTTCGCCATATTCAACACATCTTCAGAGGCAACTGAAGATGTCTTGAATAAAGACAAAGCCAAGGTGCTCCATTGTTTCTTTTTCCCGTTTGATTTTATCAATATATATATATATATATATATATATATATATATATATATATATATATATATATATATATATATATATATATATATATATATATATATATATATATATATATATATATATTGATATTGATATTGATAAATAAAACGGAAAGGAACAATGGAGTTTGTTTTCGTTAATTCAAGACATCTTCAGAGGCAACTGAAGATGTCTTGAATAAAAGACAGCTAAGGTGCTCCATTGTTTCCTTCCCGCGTGATTTTTATCAAGATTTAACTATCCACGTTTTCATTGTGATCACATGAAAAATATATATATATATATATATATATATATATATATATATATATATATATATATATATATATATATATATATATATATATATAAACACTATATACACAATTGGTAAAGGTAGATGAATTATGTTCTCCCAATTATTGTGCATACTGGTTTACAAGAATAATATATATATATATATATATATATATATATATATATATATATATATATATATATATATATATATATATATATATATATATATATATATGCAGGTAAATCACTGTAGGTGCGCGTGATCTAGGTATATGCTGATAACCACAAGGGAAAGAAGAAAACACGAAGTTCCCAAGCGCTGTGTAATTCACATCTTCAGGGTGAGTACAGACTAGAGAGAGTAATACAAATCAAGGTGTATATACAGAGGAGGGTGAGACCAGGTCCACAATGGTCAGGTATTAGGTAATGACCCTACTAATCTTTAAATAGCACACAACGGTTGGTGGTCAGGTCAGATGGTCAAGTGACCCGGCCTTCTCCTGATCACAAATCTTCTTAATTACAAAATTGTCCAGCTTGTACATGCCGTTACTCAAATTCATGTTGAATGCTTCGGTATGTTTAATAAGACTAGATTCTATGATGTTCCTACTATCAATTGAATTACATGGTAATATTGAGGAGGCATTATCCCAGTCAATGCAATGCTTGTTATCCTCAAATGAACAAACAGAGCATTGGATTCCTGGCCTGTCCTAACACTGTATTTGTGTTGTTTAATTCTAGTTGCAAGATCTTTACCTGTCTGGCCTAAGTAAAACATATTACATTCCTTGCAAGGAACTTTATAAATGCAACCAATTGTGTTGTTGGGGGAGTTCTTGATTAACATTTGTTTAACAGTGCATGAGTTTTTAAATGCCACATTGACGTTCCAGGTTTTTAGCTGTAATGTTTGTGTTTTACATCAAGTTTCTTTTCTGTTTATCAGTGTCATCCAAGATGTAAATTGTTCATAACATTTTAACCCAAAAGGCACTAAAGTATAGTCCTGTAGTAGCTAATACCCCTACAGTACTAGAATCCCCAGCTTAGTGTCTACAAGTCTGTTCATAACATGGTTAGGGTTGTATAGGATGTACTGTACTCAGTGGGATTATTTAGGCCTCACGGGGCTCAGCTAGGTGACCGAGCGATGTAATGGGCCCCTGTCTCATCAACAGAACATATTATATAAATGG
>NW_024733267.1:0-52601 GCF_018991925.1 Homarus americanus
AATCATGGTCGTGGTTATGATCATGGTCATAGTTGTTATAATCTTGGTCGTGGGTGTTATAATCATAGTCGGGGTTGTTATAATCATAGACGTGGTTGTTATAATCACTGTCGTGGTTATGATCATAATCGTGGTTGTTATAATCATGGTCGTGGTTGTTAAAATCATGGTCGTGGTTGTTACAATCATAGTCGTGGATGTTATAATCATAGTCGTGGTTATTATTATCATTATCATGGTTATGATTATAGTCATGGTTGTTATAATCATGGTCGTGGTTATAATAATCATGGTCGTGGTTGTTATAATAATAGTCGTGGGTGTTATAATCATGGTCGTGGGTGTTATAATCATGGTCGTGGTTGTTATAATTATGGTCGTGGTTGCTATAATCATAATCGTGGTTGTTATAATCATGGTCGTGGGTGTTACAATCATAGTTGTGGTTGTTATAATCATGGTCGTGGGTGTTATAATAATGGTCGTAGTTATTTAATCATGGTCGTGAGTGTTATAATCATGGTCGTGGTTGTTATAATCATAGTCGTGGTTATTATAATCATTATCGTGGTTATGATTATAGTCATCATTGTTATAATCATGGTCGTGGTTATAATAATCATGGTCGTGGTTGTTATATTAATAGTCGTGGCAGTTATAATCATGGTCGTGGTTGTTATAATTATGGTCGTGGTTGTTACAATCATGGTCGTGGTTGTTATAATCATGGTCGTGGTTATGATCATGGTCATAGTTGTTATAATCATGGTCGTGGGTGTTATAATCATAGTCGTGGTTGTTATAATCATAGTCGTGGTTGTTAAAATCACTGTCGTCAAGTTTATGATCGCCAATCGTGGTTGTTATAATCATGGTCACTTGATTTATTAAAATCATGGTCATGGTTGTTGCAATCATGGTCGAGGTTGTTTATAATCATGGTCGTGGTTATTATAATCATTATCGTGGTTATGATTATAGTCATGGTTGTTATAATCATGGTCGTGGTTATAATAATCATGGTCGTGGTTGTTATAATAATAGTCTTGGGTGTAATAATCAAGGTCGTGGGTGTTATAATCATGGTCGTGGTTGTTGCAATCATGGTCGTGGTTGCTATAATCATAATCGTGGTTGTTATAATCATGGTCGTGGGTGTTATAATCATAGTTGTGGTTGTTATAATCATGGTCGTGGGTGTTATAATAATGGTCGTGGTTATTTAATCGTGGTCATGGTTGTTATAATCATAGTCGTGGTTGTTACAATCATGGTCGTGGTTGTTATAATCATGGTCGTGGTTGTTATAATCATGGTCGTGGTTGTTATAATCATGGTCGTGGTTGTTAAATCATGGTCGGGTTGTTATAATCATGGTCGGTTATGATCATGGTCATATTTGTTATAATCATGGTCGTGGGTGTTATAATCATAAATGGGTTGTTATAATCATAGTCGTGGTTGTTATAATCACTGTCGGTTATGATCATAATCGTGGTTGTTATAACTGGCGGTCGTGGTTGTTATAATCATGGTCGTGATGTTGCAACTGCGGTCGGGTTGTTATAATCATAGTGGGTTGTTACAATCATGGTCGGTTGTTATATTAATAGTCGTGGCAGTTATAATCATGGTCGGGTTGTTATAATCATGGTCGTGGTTGTTACAATCATGGTCGTGGTTGTTATAATCATGGTCGTGGTTATGATCATGGTCATAGTTGTTATAATCATGGTCGTGTTATAATCATAGTCGTGGTTGTTATAATCATAGTCGTGGTTGTTAAAATCACTGTCGCGGTTATGTTCATAATCGTGGTTGTTATACATGGTCGGTTGTTAAAACTCGTCGTGGTTGTTACAACCATGGTCGTGGTTGTTATAATCATAGTCGAGGTTATTATAATCATTATCGGTTATGATTATAGTCATGGTTGTTATAATCATGGTGGTGATATAATAATCATGGTCGTGGTTGTTATAATAATAGTCGTGTTATAATCATGGTCGGGTGTTATAATCATGGTCGTGGTTGTTACAATCATGGTTGTGGTTATAATCATAATCGTGGTTGTTATAATCATGGTCGGGTGTTATAATCATAGTTGTGGTTGTTATAATCATGGTCGGGTGTTATAATAATGGTCGTTGTTATTTAATCATGGTCGGGTTGTTATAATCATAGTCGTGGTTGTTAAATCATGGTCGGGGTTGTTATAATCATGGTCGTGGTTGTTATAATCACAGTCGTGGTTGTTATAATCATGGTCGGTTGTTACAATCATGGTCGTGGTTGTTATAATCATGGTCGTGGTTATGATCATGGTCATATTTATAATCATGGTCGTGGGTTATAATCATAGTCGGTTGTTATAATCATAGTCGTGGTTGTTATAATCACTGTCGTGGTTATGATCATAATCGTGGTTGTTATAATCATGGTCGTGGTTGTAATAATCATAGTTGTGGTTATTATAATCATTATCGTGGTTATTATAATCATTATCGTGGTGATTATAGTCGTGGTTGTTATATCCATGGTCGTGGTTTATATAATCATGGTCGTGGTTGTTACAATCATGGTCGTGGTTGTTATAATCATGGTCGTGGTTATGATCATAGTCGTGGTTGCTATAATCACATTCGTGGTTGTTATAATCATGGTCGTGGTTGTTACAATCATGGTCGTGGTTGTTATAATCATGGTCGTCACGATCATATGTAGTTGTTATAATCATGGTCGCAGGTGTTATAATCATTGTCGGTGATCATAGTCATGGTTGTTATAATCATGGTCGTCGTTGTTATAATCATAGTCGTGGTTGTTATAATCATGGTCGTGGTTGTTATAATCATAGTCGTGGTTGTTATAATCTGGTCTGGGTGTTATAATCATAGTCGTGGTTGTTATAATCATGGTCGGGTTGTTATAATCGTAGTCTTGGTTATCATAATCATTATCGCGGGTTATGATTATAGTCGGTTGTTATAATCAAGGTCGTGGTTGTTATAATCATGGTCGTGGTTGTTACAATCATAGTCGTGGTTGTTATAATCATGGTCGTGGTTATGATCATCGTCGAGTTGCTATAATCATGGTCGTGGGTGTTATAATCATAGTCGGGTTGTTATAATCATAGTCGTTGTTTTAATCACTGTCGGTTATGATCATATTCGCTGTTGTTATAATCGTGGTCGTGGTTGTTATAATCATGGTCGTGGTTGTTACAAACGGTCGGTTGTTATTATCATGGTTGTGGTTATGATCCTGGTCGTAGTTGTTATAATCATGGTCGTGTCATAATCATTGTCGTGGTTACGATCATAGTCGTGGTTGTTATAATCATGGTCATGGGTTATAATCATAGCCGTGATTGTTATAATCATGGTCGTGGTTGTTATAATCATAGTAGTGGTTATCATAATCATTATCGTGATTATGATTATTGTCGGTTGTTATAATCATGGTCGGTTGTTATAATCATGGTCGTGGTTATGATCATGGTCATAGTTGTTATAATCATGGTCGTGGGTGTTATAATCATTATCGTGATTATGATCGCGGTCGTTCTTGTTATAGTCATGGTCGTGGGTGTTATAATCATAGATGTCGTTGTTATAATCATAGTGGGTTGTTATGATCATTGTCGTGGTTGATATGATCATGGTCGTGATTGTTATAATCATGGTCGTCGTTGTTATAATCATAGTCGTGGTTGTTATAATCATGGTCGTTATAATCATAGTCGGGTTGTTATAATCATAGTCGTGGTTATTATATTCACTGTCGGGTACATGATCATTCCGGTTGTTATGATCATGGTCGTGGTTGTTATAATCATGGTCGTGGTTGTTTTAATCATGGCATGGTTGTTATAATCATGGTCGTGGTTATGATCACGGTCGAAGTTGTTATAACTGGTGGTCGGGTGTTATAATCATAGTCGTATATGTTATAATCATGGTCGGTTGGTATAATCATAGTAGTGGTTATCATAATCAATATCGTGATTATGATTATAGTCGTGGTTGATATAATCATGGTCGGTTGTTACAATCATGGTCGGGTTGGTAATCATGGTCGTGGTTATGGTCATTGTCGTAGTTCTTATAATCATGGTCGGGTGTTCTAATCATAGTCGTGGTTGTTATAATCATAGACGTGGTTGTTATAATCACTGTCGGGTTATGATCATAGTCATGGCTTTATAATCATGGTCGTGGTTGTTATAGTCATGGTCTTGGTTATTATAATCATGGTCGGGTTATTATAATCATAGTCGGTTGTTATATTCTTTGTCGGTTATGATAATAGTCGTGGTTGTAATAATCATGGTCGTTGTTGTAATCATGATAATGGTTGTTATAATCATGGTCGTGGTTATGATCATGGTCATAGTTGTTATAATCATGGTCGGGTATTATAATCATAGTCGTGGTTGTTATAATCATAGTCGTGGTTGTTATAATCACTGTCGTGGTTATGATCATAATCGTGGTTGTTATAATCATGGTCGGGTTGTTATAATCATGGTCGTGGTTGTTATAATCATAGTAGTTGTTATCATAATCATTATCGTGATTATGATTATAGTCGTGGTTGTTATAATCATGGTCGTGGTTGTTAAAATCATGGTCGTGGTTATGATCATTGTCATAGTTGTTATAATCATGGTCGTGGGTGTTATAATCATTATCGTGATTATGATCTTGGTCGTACATGTTATAATCATGGTCGTGGGTGTTATAATCATAGATGTCGTTGTTATAATCATAGTCGGTTGTTATGATCATTTTGCGGGTGTTAGGATCATGGTCGTGATTGTTATATTCATGGTCGTCGTTGTTATAATCATAGTCGTGGTTGTTATAATCATGGTCGTGTGTGTTATAATCATAGTCGTGGTTGTTATAATCATAGTCGGTTGTTATAATCAAGCGTCGTAAGGGTGATCATATTCCTGGTTGTTATGATCATGGTCGTGGTTGTTAATAATCGTCGTGGTTGTTATAATCATGGTCGTGGTTGTTATAATCATGGTCGGGTATGATCATGGTCGTAGTTGTTATAACTGGCGGTCGGGTGTTATAATCATAGTCGTGGTTGTTAAAATCATGGTCGTGGTTGTTATAATCATAGTAGTGGTTATCATAATCATTATCGCGATTATGATTATAGTCGGAGTTGTTATAATCGCGGTCGGGTTGTTACAACAATCATGGTCGGTTGTTATAATCATGGTCGTGGTTATGATCATTGTCGTAGTTCTTATAATCATGGTCGGGTGTTCTAATCATAGTCGTGGTTGTTATAATCGTAGACGGCTGTTATAATCACTGTCGGTTATGATCATAGTCGTGGTTGTTATAATCATGGTCGTGGTTGTTATAGTCATGGTCTTGTTATTATAATCATGGTCGTGGTTATTATAATCATAGTCGTGGTTGTTATATTCTTTGTCGTGGTTATGATCATAATCGTGGTTGTAATAATCATGGTCGTGGGTTGTTGTAATCATGATCATGGTTGTTATAATCATGGTCGTCGTTATGATCATGGTCATATTTATAATCATGGTCGTGGGTGTTATAATCTTAGTCGTTGTTTATAATCATAGTCGTGGTTGTTATAATCACTGTCGTGGTTATGATCATATTCGTGGTTGTTATAATCATGGTCGGGTTGTTATAATCATGGTCGTGCTTGTTATAATCATGGTCGGGTTATGGATTATGGTTATAGTTGTTATAATCGTGATCGGGAGTGTTATAATCATTGTCGTGGTTACGCATCATAGTCGTGGTTGTTATAATCATGGTCGCATGGATGTTTTAATCATAGTCGTGATTGTTATAATCATGGTCGTGGTTGTTATAATCATAGTAGTGGTTATCATAATCATAAAGTGATTATGATTATAGTCGTGGTTGTTATAATCATGGTCGGTTATGATCATGGTCGTAGTTGTTATAACATGGTCGTGGTTGTTATTATCATAGATATCGTTGTTATAATCATAGTCGTGGTTGTTATGATCATTGTCGTTGTTGTTATGATCATGGTCGTGATTGTTATAATCATGGTCGTCGTTGTTATAATCATAGTCGTGGTTGTTATAATCATGGTCGAGTGTTATAATCATAGTCGGGTTGTTATAATCACGGGTATGATCATATTCCCGGTTGTTATAATCATGGTCGTGGTTGTTATAATCATGGTCGTGGTTGTTACAATCGCGGTCGAAGTTGTTATAATCATGGTCGTGGGTGTTATAATCCTTGTCATGGTTATGATCATACCGTGGTTGTTATAATCATGGTCGTGGGTGTTATAATCATAGTCATGGTTGTTTTAATCATGGTCGTTTTATAATCATAGTAGTGGTTATCATAATCATACGTGATTATGATTATAGTCGTGGTTGTTATAATCATGGTCGTGGTGGTTGTTACAACTCGGTCGTAGCAGTTATAATTACGGTCGTGGTTATGATCATGGTCGTAGGTTATAACTCGGTCGTGGTGTTATAATCATAGTCGTGGTTGTTATGATCATTGTCGTGGTTGTTATGATCATGGTCGTGATTGTTATAATCACGGTCGTCGTTATTATAATCATTGTCGTGGTTGTTATAATCATGGTCGTGGTTGTTATAATCATAGTCGTGGTTGTTATAATCATGGTCATTGGTTGTTATAATCCTTGGTGCGTGGTTGTTACAATCATGGTCGTGGTTGTTATAATCATGGTCGTGGTTATGATCATAGTCGTAGTTGCTATAATCGCCAATTAAATTGGTTATTTATCAATCCTTAGTGCAGTAGTTGTTACAACCATAATTAGTAGTTGTTATAATCATAGTCGTGGTTGTTATAATCATTGTCATGGTTATGATCATAGTCGTGGATGTTATAATCATGGTCGTGGTTGTTATAATCATGGGCGTGGTTGTTATAATCATGGTCGTGGTTGTTATATTTATGGTCGTGGTTGTTATAATCATGGTCGTGGTTATGATCATGGTTGTAGTTGTTATAATTATGGTCGTGGGTGTTATAATCATCGTCGTGGTTGTTATAATCATAGTCGTGGTTGTTACAATCATGGTCATTAGTTGTTATAATGTGGTCGTGGTTGTTGCAATCATGAATTAAGTGGTTGTTATAATCATGGTCGTGGGTTGTAAATCATGTTGCGTGGTTGCTATAATCATGGTCGTGGGTGTTATAATCATAGTCGTGGTTGTTATAATCATTGTCGTGGTTGTTATAATCACTATCGTGGCTATGATCATATTCGTGGTTGTTATAGTATGGTCGTGGTTGTTATAATCATGGTCGTGGTTGTTACAATCATGGTCATTAGTTGTTACAATCATGGTGGTAGTTGCTATAACCATGGTCGTGGGTGTTATAAAGATGTTTCGTGGATTTATTTATAATCATGGTCGTGGTTGTTATAATCATGGTCGTGGTTGTTACAATCATGGTCGTGGTTGTTATAATCATGGTCGTGGTTATGATCATGGTCGTAGTTGCTATAATCATGGTCGTGGTTGTTATAATCATGGTCGTGGTTGTTACAACCATGGTCGTGGTTGTTATAATCATAGTTGTGGTTGTTATAATCATTGTCATGGTTATGATCATGGTCGTGGTTGTTATAATCATGGTCGTGGTTGTTATAATCATGGTCGTGGTTATTATAATCATGGTCGTCTTTATTATAATCATAGTCGTGGTTATCATAATCATTGTCGTGGTAGTGATTATAGTCGTGGTTGTTATAATCATGGTCGTGGTTGTTATAATCATGGTCGTGGTTGTTACAATCATGGTCGTGGTTGTTATAATCATGGTCGTGGTTATGATCATGGTCGTAGTTGCTATAATCATGGTCGTGGGTGTTATAATCATAGTCGTGGTTGTTATAATCATTGTCGTGGTTGTTATAATCACTATCGTGGCTATGATCATATTCGTGGTTGTTATAATCCTGGTCGTGGTTGTTATAATCATGGTCGTGGTTGTTACAATCATGGTCGTGGTTGTTATAATCATGGTCGTGGTTATGATCATGGTCGTAGTTGTTAAAATCATGGTCGTGGGTGTTATCATCATTGTCGTGGTTATGATCATAGTCGTGGTTGTTATAATCATGGTCGTGGGTGTTATAATCATAGTCGTGGTTGTTACAATCATGGTCGTGGTTGTTATAATCATGGTCGTGGTTATGATCATGGTAGTAGTTGTTATAATCATGGCCGTGGGTGTTATAATCATAGTCGTGGTTGTTATAATCATAGTCGTGGTTGTTATAATCATGGTCGTGGTTGTTATAATCATAGTAGTGGTTATCATAATCATTATTGTGATTATCATTATAGTCGTAGTTGTTATAATCATGGTCGTGGTTGTTACAATCATGGTCGTGGTTGTTATAATCATGGTTGTGGTTATGATCATGGTAGTAGAGTTATAATCATGGTCGTGGGTGTTATCATCATTGTTGTGGTTATGATCATAGTCGTGGTTGTTATAATCATGGTCGTGGTTGTTATAATCATGGTCGTTGTTGTTACAATCATGGTCGTGGTTGTTACAATCATGGTCGTAGTTGCTATAACCATGGTCGTGGGTGTTATAAAGATGTTCGTGGTTGTTATAATCATGGTCGTGGTTGTTACAATGATGGTCGTGGTTTTTATTATCATGGTTGTGGTTATGATCATGGTCGTACTTGTTATAACCATGGTCGTGGGTGTTATAATCATAGTCGTGGTTGTTATAATCATAGTCATGGCTGTTATGATCATTGTTGTGGTTGTTATAATCATGGTTATGATTGTTATAATCATGGTTGTCGTTGCTATAATCATAGTCGTGGTTGTTATAATCATGGTCGCTGGTTGTTATAATCATAGTCGTGGTTGTTATAATTATGGTCGTGGGTGGTATAATCAGAGTCGAGGTTGTTATAATCATGGTCCAGGGTGTTATAATCATAGTCGGGGTTGTTATAATCATTGTCGTGGTTGTTATAATCATAGTCGTGGTTATTATAATCATTATCGTGGTTATGATTATAGTCGTGGTTGTTATATTCATGATCGTGGTTTTTATAATCATGGTCGTTGTTGTTACAATCATGGTCGTGGTTGTTATAATCATGGTCGTGGTTATGATCATGGTCGTAGTTGTTATAATCATGGTCGTGGGTGTTATAATCATTATGGTGGTTATGATCATGGTCGTACTTGTTATAATCATGGTCGTGGGTGTTATAATCATAGATGTCGTTGTTACAATCATAGTCGTGGTTGTCATGATCATTGTCGTGGTTGTTATGATCATGGTTGTGATTGTTATAATCATGGTCGTCGTTCTTATAGTCATAGTTGTGGTTGTTATAATCTTGGCCATGGTTGTTATAATCATAGTCGTGGTTGTTATAATCATGGTCGTGGTTGTTATAATCATAGTCTTGGTTATCATAATTATTATCGTGGTTGTGATTATAGTCGTGGTTGTTATAATCATGGTCGTGGTTGTTACAATCATGGTCGTGGTTGTTATAATCATGTTCGTGGTTATGATTATGGTCATAGTTGTTATAATCATGGTCGTGGGTGTTATAATCATTGTCATGGTTACGATCATAGTCGTGGTTGTTATAATCATGGTCGTGGATGTTTTAATCATAGTCGTGGTTGTTATAATCATGGTCGTGGTTATTATAATCATAGTAGTGGTTATCATAATCATTTAAGTGATTATGATTATAGTCGTGGTTGTTATAATCATGGTCGTGGTTGTTATTATCATAGATGTCGTTGTTATAATCATAGTCGTGGTTGTTATGATCATTGTCGTTGTTATTATGATCATGGTCGTGATTGTTATAATCATGGTCGTCGTTGTTATAATCATAGTCGTGGTTGTTATAATCATAGTCATGGTTGTTAAAATCATGGTGGTGGTTGTTATAATCATGGTTGTGGTTATGATTATGGTCATAGTTGTTATAATCATGGTCGTGGGTGTTATAATCATTGTCGTGGTTGTTACAATCATGGTGGTGGTTGTTATAATCATGGTTGTGGTTGTTACAATCATGGTCGTAGTTGTTATAACCATGGTCGTGGGTGTTATAATCCTTGTCTTGGTTATGATCATGCTCGTGGTTGATATAATCATGGTCGTGGGTGTTATAATCATAGTCGTGGTTGTTATAATCATGGTCGTGGTTGTTATAATCATAGTAGTGGTTATCATAATCATTAAAGTGATTATGATTATAGTCGTGGTTGTTATAATCATGGTTGTGGTTATGATCATGGTCGTAGTTGTTATAATCATGGTCGTGGTTGATATTATCATAGATGTCGTTGTTATAATCATGGTCGTCGTTGTTATAATCATAGTCGTGGTTGTTATAATCATGGTCGTGGTTGTTACAATCATGGTGGTGGTTGTTATAATCACTGTCGTGGGTATGATCATATTCCTGGTTGTTATGATCATGGTCATGGTTGTTATAATCATGGTCGTGGTTGTTACAATCATGGTCGTAGTTATTACTCTTCCATGATCATTAGGTGTTATAATCCTTGTCTTAGTTTATGATGTGCTAAATTGGTTGTCTCTTAATCATGGTCGTGGGTGTTATAATCATAGTAAATTGGTTGTTATAATCATGGTATTGGTTGTTATAATCATAATGATGGTTATCTTAATCGTTAAAGTGATTATGATTATAGTCGTGGTTGTTATAATGTCCATGGTTGTGATTTATGATCATGGTCGTAGTTATTTATAATCGCGGTCGTGGTTGATATTATCATAGATGTCGTTGTTATAATCATGGTCGTCGTTGTTATAATCCTTAGTCATTGGTTTTTATAATTATGGTCGTGGTTGTTACAATCATGGTCGTGGTTGTTATAATCATGGTCGTGGTTATGATCATAGTCGTGGTTGTTATAATCACATTCGTGGTTGTTATAATCATGGTCGAGGTTGTTACAATCATGGTCGTGGTTGTTATAATCATGGTCGTGGTTACGATCATGGTCGTAGTTGTTATAATCATGGTCGTGGGTGTTATAATCATTGTCGTGGTTATGATCATAGTCATGGTTGTTATAATCATGGTCGTGGGTTTTATAATCATAGTCTGAAATTTTGTTATAATCATGAATTAAGTGGTTGTTTATAAATCTCATAGTAGTGGTTATCATAATCATTAAAGTGATATTATATTGAATTATGAGATCAATGGTTGTTATAATCATGAATTAAATGATTTATGATCATGGTCGTAATTGATATAATCATGGTCATTAGTTGTTATTATCATAGATGTCGTTGTTATAATCATAGTCGTGGTTGTTATGATCATTGTCGTTGTTGTTATGATCATGGTCGTGAGTGTTATAATCATAGTCGTGGTTGTTATAATCACTGTCGTGGGTATGATCATATTCCTGGTTGTTATGATCATGGTCATGGTTGTTATAATCATGGTCGTGGTTGTTACAATCATGGTCGTAGTTGTTATAACCATGGTCGTGGGTGTTATAATCCTTGTCTTGGTTATGATCATGCTCGTGGTTGATATAATCATGGTCGTGGGTGTTATAATCGTAGTCGTGGTTGTTATAATCATGGTCGTGGTTGTTATAATCATAGTAGTGGTTATCATAATCATTAAAGTGATTATAATTATAGTCGTGGTTGTTATAATCATGGTCGTGGTTATGATCATGGTCGTAGTTGTTATAATCATGGTCGTGGTTGTTATTATCATAGATGTCGTTGTTATAATCATGGTCGTCGTTGTTATAATCATAGTCGTGGTTGTTATAATCATGGTCGTGAGTGTTATAATCATAGTCGTGGTTGTTATAATCACTGTCGTGGGTATGATCATATTCCTGGTTGTTATGATCATGGTCGTGGTTGTTATAATCATGGTCGTGGTTGTTACCATCATGGTCGTAGTTGTTATAATCATGGTCGTGGGTGTTATAATCCTTATCGTGGTTATGATCATACTCGTGGTTGTTATAATCATGGTCGTAGATTGTTATAATCATAGTCGTGGTTGTTATAATCATGGTCGTGGTTGGTATAATCATAGTAGTGGTTATCATAATCAATATCGTGATTATGATTATAGTCGTGGTTGATATAATCAAGGTCGTGGTTGTTACAATCATGGTCGTGGTTGTTATAATCATGGTCGTGGTTATGGTCATTGTCGTAGTTCTTATAATCATGGTCGTGGGTGTTCTAATCATAGTCGTGGTTGTTATAATCATAGACGTGGTTGTTATAATCACTGTCGTGGTTATGATCATAGTCATGGTTGTTATAATCATGGTCGTGGTTGTTATAGTCATGGTCTTGGTTATTATAATCATGGTCGTGGTTATTATAATCATAGTCGTGGTTGTTATATTCTTTGTCGTGGTTATGATAATAGTCGTGGTTGTAATAATCATGATCAAATCGTTATTCCTTAAGGTCATAGTTGTGGTTGTTATAATGTGGCCGTGGTTGTTATAATCATAATTAAGTAGTTGTTATAATCATGGTCGTGGTTGTTATAATCATAGTAGTGGTTATCATAATCATTAAAGTGATTATGATTATAGTCGTGGTTGTTATAATCATGGTTGTGGTTATGATCATGGTCGTAGTTGTTATAATCATGGTCGTGGTTGATATTATCATAGATGTCGTTGTTATAATCATGGTCGTCGTTGTTATAATCATAGTCGTGGTTGTTATAATCATGGTCGTGGTTGTTACAATCATGGTGGTGGTTGTTATAATCATGGTTGTGGTTATGATTATGGTCATAGTTGTTATAATCATGGTCGTGGGTGTTATAATCATTGTCGTGGTTGTTACAATCATGGTGGTGGTTGTTATAATCATGGTTGTGGTTATGATTATGGTCATAGTTGTTATAATCATGGTCGTGGGTGTTATAATCATTGTCGTGGTTACGATCATAGTCGTGGTTGTTATAATCATGGTCGTGGATGTTTTATTCATAGTCCTGGTTGTTATAATCATGGTCGTGGTTGTTATAATCATAGTAGTGGTTATCATAATCATTAAAGTGATTATGATTATAGTCGTGGTTGTTATAATCATGGTCGTGGATTTATGATCATGGTCGTAGTTGTTATAATCATGAGGTCGTAGTTTATTTATTATCATAGATGTCGTTTGTTATAATCATAGTCGTGGTTGTTATGATCATTGTCGTTGTTGTTATGATCATAGTGCGTGAGTGTTATAATCATAGTCATTGGTTATTTATAATCACTGTCGTGGGTATGATCATATTCCTGGTTGTTATGATCATGGTCATGGTTGTTATAATCATGGTCTTGGTTGTTACAATCATGGTCGTATTTGTTATAACCATGGTCGTGGGTGTTATAATCCTTGTCTTGGTTATGATCATGCTCGTGGTTGATATAATCATGGTCGTGGGTGTTATAATCATAGTCGTGGTTGTTATAATCATGGTCGTGGTTGTTATAATCATAGTAGTGGTTATCATAATCATTAAAGTGATTATGATTATAGTCGTGGTTGTTATAATCATGGTCGTGGTTATGATCATGGTCGTAGTTGTTATAATCATGGTCGTGGTTGTTATTATCATAGATGTCGTTGATATAATCATGGTCGTCGTTGTTATAATCATATTCGTGGTTGTTATAATCATGGTCGTGAGTGTTATAATCATAGTCGTGGTTGTTATAATCACTGTCGTGGGTATGATCATATTCCTGGTTGTTATGATCATGGTCGTGGTTGTTATAATCATGGTCGTGGTTGTTACCATCATGGTCGTAGTTGTTATAATCATGGTCGTGGGTGTTATAATCCTTATCGTGGTTATGATCATACTCGTGGTTGTTATAATCATGGTCGTGGGTGTTATAATCATAGTCGTGGTTGTTACAATCATGGTCGTGGTTGTTATAATCATAGTAGTGGTTATCATAATCATTATCGTGATTATGATTATAGTCGTGGTTGTTATAATCATGGTCGTGGTTGTTACAATCATGGTCGTGGTAGTTATAATCATGGTCGTGGTTATGATCATGGTCGTAGTTGTTATAATCATGGTCGTGGGTGTTGTAATCATAGTCGTGGTTGTTATAATCATAGTCGTGGTTGTTATAATCACTGTCGTGGTTATGATCATGGTCGTACTTGTTATAATCATGGTCGTGGGTGTTATAATCATAGATGTCGTTGTTATAATCATAGTCGTGGTTGTTATGATCATTGTCGTGGTTGTTATGATCATGGTTGTGATTGTTATAATCATGATCGTCGTTGTTATAGTCATAGTTGTGGTTGTTATAATCTTGGCCGTGGTTGTTATAATCATAGTCGTGGTTGTTATAATCATGGTCGTGGTTGTTATAATCATAGTCTTGGTTATCATAATTATTATCGTGGTTGTGATTATAGTCGTGGTTGTTATAATCATGGTCGTGGTTATTACAATCATGGTCGTGGTTGTTATAATCATGGTCGTGGTTATGATTATTGTCATAGTTGTTATAATCATGGTCGTGGGTGTTATAATCATTGTCGTGGTTACGATCATAGTCGTGGTTGTTATAATCATGGTCGTGGATGTTTTAATCATAGTCGTGGTTGTTATAATCATGGTCGTGGTTGTTATAATCATAGTAGTGGTTATCATAATCATTAAAGTGATTATGATTATAGTCGTGGTTGTTATAATCATGGTCGTGGTTGTTATTATCATAGATGTCGTTGTTATAATCATAGTCGTGGTTGTTATGATCATTGTCGTTGTTGTTATGATCATGGTCGTGATTGTTATAATCATGGTCGTCGTTGCTATAATCATAGACGTGGTTGTTATAATCATAGTCATGGTTGTTAAAATCACTGTCCTGGTTATGATCATATTCGTGGTTGTTATAATCATGGTCATGGTTGTTATAATCATGGTCGTGGTTGTTACAATCATGGTGGTGGTTGTTATAATCATGGTTGTGGTTATGATTATGGTCATAGTTGTTATAATCATGGTCGTGGGTGTTATAATCATTGTCGTGGTTACGATCATAGTCGTGGTTGTTATAATCATGGTCGTGGATGTTTTATTCATAGTCGTGGTTATTATAATCATGGTCGTGGTTGTTATAATCATAGTAGTGGTTATCATAATCATTAAAGTGATTATGATTATAGTCGTGGTTGTTTAATCATGGTCGTGGTTATGATCATGGTCGTAGTTGTTATAATCATGGTCGTGGTTGTTATTATCATAGATGTCGTTGTTATAATCATTGTCGTGGTTGTTATGATCATTGTCGTTGTTGTTATGATCATGGTCGTGAGTGTTATAATCATATTCGTGGTTGTTATAATCACTGCCGTGGTTATGATCATATTCCTGGTGGTTATGATCATGGTCATGGTTGTTATAATCATGGTCGTGGTTGTTACAATCATGGTCGTAGTTGTTATAACCATGGTCGTGGGTGTTATAATCCTTGTCTTGGTTATGATCATGCTCGTGGTTGATATAATCATGGTCGTGGGTGTTATAATCATAGTCGTGGTTGTTATAATCATGGTCGTGGTTGTTATAATCATAGTAGTGGTTATCATAATCATTAAAATGATTATGATTATAGTCGTGGTTGTTATAATCATGGTCGTGGTTATGATCATGGTCGTAGTTGTTATAATCATGGTCGTGGTTGATATTATCATAGATGTCGTTGTTATAATCATGGTCGTCGTTGTTATAATCATAGTCGTGGTTGTTATAATCATGGTCGTGAGTGTTATAATCATAGTCGTGGTTGTTATAATAACTGTCGTGGGTATGATCATATTCCTGGTTGTTATGATCATGGTCGTGGATGTTATAATCATGGTCGTGGTTGTTACAATCATGGTCGTAGTTGTTATAATCATAGTCGTGGGTGTTATAATCCTTGTCGTGGTTATGATCATACTCGTTGTTGTTATAATCATGGTCGTGGGTGTTATAATCATAGTCGTGGTTGTTATAATCATGGTCGTGGTTGTTATAATCATAGTAGTGGTTATCATAATCATTATCGTGATTATGATTATAGTCGTGGTTGTTATAATCATGGTCGTGGTTGTTACAATCATGGTCGTAGTTGTTATAATCATGGTCGTGGGTGTTATAATCCTTGTCGTGGTTATGATCATACTCGTGGTTGTTATAATCATGGTCGTGGGTGTTATAATCATAGTCGTGGTTGTTATAATCATAGTCGTGGTTGTTATAATCATAGTAGTGGTTATCATAATCATTATCGTGATTATGATTATAGTCGTGGTTGTTATAATCATGGTCGTGGTTGTTACAATCATGGTCGTGGTAGTTATAATCATGGTCGTGGTTATGAACATGGTCGTAGTTGTTATAATCATGGTCGTGGGTGTTGTAATCATAGTCGTGGTTGTTATAATCATAGTCGTGGTTTTTATAATCACTGTCGTGATTATGATCATAGTCGTGGTTGTTATAATCATGGTCGTGGTTGTTATAATCATGGTCGTGGTTATTATAATCATGGTCGTCCTCATTATAATCATAGTCGTGGTTATTATATTCATTGTCGTGGTTATGATCATAGTCGTGGTAGTTAAAATCATGGTCGTGGTTGTTATAATCATGGTCGTGGTTGTTACAATCATGATCGTGGTTGTTATAATCATGGTCGTGGTTATGATCATGTTCGTAGCTGTTATAATCATGGTCGTGGGTGTTATAATCATAGTCGTGGTTCTTATAATCATTGTCGTGGTTATCATCATAGTCGTGGGTGTTACAATCATGGTCGTGGTTGTTATAATCATGGTCATGGTTGTTATAATCATGGTCGTGGTTGCTATAATAAGGGTCGTGGGTGTTATAATGATGGTCGTGGTTGTTATAATCATGGTCGTGGTTGTTATAATCATGGTCGTGGTTGTTATAATCATGGTCGTGGTTGTTATAATCATGGTCGTGGTTGTTATAATCATGGTCGTGGTTGTTACAATGATGGTCGTGGTTGTTATAATCTTGGTTGTGGTTATGATCATGGTCGTACTTGCTATAACCATGGTCGTGGGTGTTATAATCATAGTTGTGCTTGTTATAATCATAATCGTAGCTGTTATGATCATTGTTGTGGTTGTTATAATCATGGTCGTGGTTGTTACAATCATGATCGGGGTTGTTATAATCATGTTCGTGGTTGTTATAATCATAGTCTTGATTATCATAATCATTATCGTGGTTGTGATTATAGTCGTGGTTGTTATAATCATGGTCGTGGTTGTTATAATCATGGTCGTGGTTGTTACAATCATGGTCGTGGTTGTTATAATCATGGTTGTGGATATGATCATGGTCGTAGTTGCTATAATCATGGTCGTGGTTGTTATAATCATGGTCGTGGTTGCTACAACCATGGTCGTGGTTGTTATAATCATAGTTGTGGTTGTTATAATCATTGTCGTGGTTATGATCATGGTCATAGTTGTTATAATCATGGTCGTGATTGTTATAATCATGGTCGTCGTTGTTATAATCATAGTCGTCGTTGTTATAATCATGGTCGTGGTTGTTATAATCATGGTCGTGGTTGTTATAATCACAGTCGTGGTTATGATAATCATTATCGTGGTTGTGATTATAGTCGTCGTTGTTATAATCATGGTCGTGGTTGTTATAATCACGGTCGTGGTTGTTATAATCACAGTCGTGGTTATGATAATCATTATCGTGGTTGTGATTATAGTCGTGGTTGTTTGAATCATGGTCTTGGTTGTTATAATCATGGTCGTGGTTGTTTTATTCATTGTCGTGGTTTTATAATCATGGTCGTTGTTGTTACAATCATGGTCATGGTTGATATAATCATGGTTGTGGTTATGATCATTGTCGTAGCTGTTATAATCATGGTCGTGGGTGTTATAATCATAGTCGTGGTTGTTATAATCATTGTCGTGGTCATTATCATAGTCGTGGTTGTTATAATCATGGTCGCTGGTTGTTATAATCATAGTCGTGGTTGTTAAATTATGGTCGTGGGTGGTATAATCAGAGTCGTGGTTGTTATAATCATGGTTGTGGTTGTTATAATCATCGTCGTGGTTGTTACAATCATGGTCGTGGTTGTTATAATCATGGTCGTGGTTATGATCATGGTCGTAGTTGCTATAATCATGGTCGTGATTGTTATAATCATGGTCGTGGTTGCTACAACCATGGTCGTGGTTGTTATAATCATTATCGTGGTTATGATTATAACAACCATGGTCGTGGTTGTTATAATCATTATCGTGGTTATGATTATAGTCGTGGTTGTTATAATCACAGTCGTGGTTATGATAATCATTATCGTGGTTGTGATTATAGTCGTCGTTGTTATAATCATGAATGCATTGGTTTGTTATAATCTTTTGGTCATGGTTTATAGTCCTGATCGTGGTTACATGATAAATATTTATCGATAGTTTGTGATTATAGTCATCAGACTGTTTTGAATCATGAATTAAACTGGTTGACTGTAATCTTGGTCATTAGTTTATTTATATTCATTGTCGTTGTTTTATAATCATTAGTTGTTAAATCATGGTTAAGTAGTTGATATAATCATGGTCGTGGTTATGATCATTTATCTGTGGCTTCTTTATAATCCTTGGTCGTAGATTGTTATAATCATAATTGTTGTTACAAAATCGTTGTCATTAGTTGAAATTATGGTCATTAGTTTATTTATAAAATCCGTAACATGGTTTATTTATAATCATAGTCGTGGTTGTTAGGGAATTATGGTGTGGGTGGTATAATCAGAGTCGTGTTGTTATAATCATGTCGTGGTTATTATAATAGTCGTCGTTGTTATAATCATGGTCGGATTTATAATCGTGGTGGTGTATATGCGTTTGTTATAATCATGGTCGTGGTTGTTATAATAATCGTCGTGGTTTCATAATCATTTTCGTGGTTATGATTATAGTCGTCGGATTATTGTTATAATCATGGTCGTGGTTGCTATAATCATAATCGTGGTTGTTATAATCATGGTCGTGGGTGTTATAATCATAGTTGTGGTTGTTATAATCATGGTCGTGGGTGTTATAATAATGGTCGTGGTTTTTATAATCGTAGTCGTGGTTGTTATAATCATAGTCGTGGTTGTTATAATCATGGTCGTGGTTATGATCATGGTCGTAGTTGTTATAATCATGGTCGTGGGTGTTATATTCATGGTCGTGGTTATTTAATCATTGTCGTGGTTGCTATAATCATAGTCGTGGTTGTTACAATCATGGTCGTGGTTGTTATAATCATGGTCGTGGTTATTATAATTTTGGTCGTGGTTGCTATAATCATAGTCGTGGTTGTTATAGTCATTGTTGTGGTTATGATCATAGTCGTGGTTGTTGTAATCATGGTCGTGGTTGTTATAATCATAGTCGTGGTTATTATAATCATTATCATGGTTATGATTATAGTCATAATTGTTATAATCATGGTCGTGGTTATAATAATCATGGTCGTGGTTGTTATATTAATAGTCGTGGGAGTTATAATCATGGTCGTGGTTGTTATAATCATGGTCGTGGTTGTTACAATCATGTTCGTGGTTGTTATAATCATGGTCGTGGTTATGATCATGGTCATAGTTGTTATAATCATGGTCGTGGGTGTTATAATCATAGTCGTGGTTGATATAATCATAGTCGTGGTTGTTAAAATCACTGTCGTGGTTATGATCATATTCGTGGTTGTTATAATCATGGTCGTGGTTGTTAAAATCATGGTCGTTGTTGTTACAATCATGGTCGTGGTTGTTATAATCATAGTCGTGGTTAATATATTCATTATCGTGGTTATGATTATAGTCATGGTTGTTATAATCATGGTCGTGGTTATAATAATCATGTTCGTGGTTGTTATAATAATAGTCGTGGGTGTTATAATCATGGTCGTGGGTGTTATAATCATGGTCGTGGTTGTTATAATCATGGTCGTGGTTGCTATGATCATAATCGTGGTTGTTATAATCATGGTCGTGGGTGTTAAAATCATAGTTGTGGTTGTTATAATCATGGTCGTGGGTGTTATAATAATGGTCGTAGTTATTTAATCTTGGTCGTGAGTGTTATTATCATGGTCGTGGTTGTTATAATCATAGTCGTGGTTATTATAATCATTATCGTGGTTATGATTATAGTCATGATTGTTATAATCATGGTCGTGGTTATAATAATCATGGTCGTGGTTGTTATATTAATAGTAGTGGGAGTTATAATCATGGTCGTGGTTGTTATAATCATGGTCGTGGTTGTTACAATCATGGTCGTGGTTGTTATAATCATGGTCGTGGTTATGATCATGGTCATAGTTGTTATAATCATGGTCGTGGGTGTTATAATCATAGTCGTGGTTGTTATAATCACTGTCGTGGTTATGATCATAATCGTGGTTGTTATAATCATGGTCGTGGTTGTTAAAATCATGGTCGTGGTTGTTACAATCATGGTCGTGGTTGTTATAATCATAGTCGTGGTTATTATAATCATTATCGTGGTTATGATTATAATCATGGTTGTTATAATCATGGTCGTGGTTATAATAATCATGGTCGTGGTTGTTATAATAATAGTCGTGGGTGTTATAATCATGGTCATGGGTGTTATAATCATGGTCGTTGTTGTTACAATCATGGTCGTGGTTGCTATAATCATAATCGTGGTTGTTATAATCATGGTCGTAGGTGTTATAATCATAGTTGTGGTTGTTATAATCATGGTCGTGGGTGTTATAATAATGGTCGTGGTTATTTAATCATGATCGTGGTTGTTATAATCATAGTCGTGGTTGTTACACTCATGGCCGTGGTTGTTATAATCATGGTCGTGGTTGTTATAATTATGGTCGTGGTTGTTATAATCATGGTCGTGGTTGTTACAATCATGGTCGTGGTTGTTCTAATCATGGTCGTGGTTATGATCATGGTCATAGTTGTTATAATCATGGTCGTGGGTGTTATAATCATAGTCGTGGTTGTTATAATCACAGTCGTGGTTGTTATAATCACTGTCGTGGTTATGATCATAATCGTGGTTATTATAATCATGGTCGTGGTTGTTATAATCATGGTCGTGGTTGTTACAATCATGGTCGTGGTTGTTATAATCATGGTCGTGGTTGTAATAATCATAGTTGTGGTTATTATAATCATTATCGTGGTTATTATAATCATTATCGTGGTTATGATTATAGTCGTGGTTGTTATATTCATGGTCGTGGTTTTTATAATCATGGTCGTGGTTGTTACAATCATGGTCGTGGTTGTTATAATCATGGTCGTGGTTACGATCATGGTCGTAGTTGTTATAATCATGGTCGTGGGTGCTATAATCATTGTCGTGGTTATGAGCATAGTCATGGTTGTTATAATCAAGGTCGTGGGTGTTATAATCATAGTCGTGGTTATGATCATGGTCGTACTTGTTATAATCATGGTCGTGGGTGTTATATCATAGATGTCGTTGTTATAATCATAGTCGTGGTTAAGATCATTGTCGTGGTTTTTATGATCATGGTCGTGATTGTTATAATCATGGTCGTCGTTGTTATAATCATAGTCGTGGTTGTTATAATCATGGTCGTTGTTGTTATAATCATAGTCGTGGTTTTAATAATCATGGTGGTGGTTGTTATAATCATGGTCGTGGTTGTTATAATCACAGTCGTGGTTATCATAATCATTATCGTGGTTGTGATTATAGTCGTGGTCGTGGTTGTTATAATCATGGTCGTGGTTGTTATATTCATGGTCGTGGTTTTTATAATCATGGTCGTTGTTGTTACAATCATGGTCGTGGTTGTTATGAGCATTGTCGTGGTTGTTATAATCAAGGTCGTGGGTGTTATAATCATAGTCGTGGTTATGATCATGGTCGTACTTGTTATAATCATGGTCGTGGGTGTTATATCATAGATGTCGTTGTTATAATCATAGTCGTGGTTATGATCATTGTCGTGGTTTTTATGATCATGGTCGTGATTGTTATAATCATGGTCGTCGTTGTTATAATCATAGTCGTGGTTGTTATAATCATGGTCGTGGGTGTTATAATCATTATCGTGGTTATGATCATAGTCGTACTTGTTTAATCAAGGTCGTGGGTGTTATAATCATAGATGTCGTTGTTATAATCATAGTCGTGGTTGTTATGATCATTGTCGTGGTTGTTATGATCATGGTCGTGATTGTTATAATCATGGTCGTCGTTGTTATAATCATTGTCGTGGTTGATATAATCATGGTCGTGGGTTTTATAATCATACTCGTGGTTGTTATGATCATTGTCGTGGTTGTTATGATCATGGTCGTGATTGTTATAATCATGGTCGTCGTTGTTATAATCATAGTCGTGGTTGTTATAATCATGGTCGTGGTTGTTATAATCATAGTAGTGGTTATCATAATCATTATCGTGATTATGATTATAGTCATGGTTGTTATAATCATGGTCGTGGTTGTTATAATCATGGTCGTGGTTATGATCATGGTCATAGTTGTTATAATCATGGTCGTGGGTGTTATAATCATGGTCGTGGTTGTTATAATTATGGTCGTGGTTATTATAATCTTGGTCGTGGTTGTTATAGTCATTGTTGTGGTTATGATCATAGTCGTGGTTGTTATAATCATGGTCGTGGTTGTTATAATCATGGTCGTGGCTGTTACAATCATGGTCGTGGTTGTTATAATCATGGTCGTGGTTATGATCATGGTCATAGTTGTTATAATCTTGGTCGTGGGTGTTATAATCATAGTCGGGGTTGTTATAATCATAGACGTGGTTGTTATAATCACTGTCGTGGTTATGATCATAATCGTGGTTGTTATAATCATGGTCGTGGTTGTTAAAATCATGGTCGTGGTTGTTACAATCATAGTCGTGGATGTTATAATCATAGTCGTGGTTATTATTATCATTATCATGGTTATGATTATAGTCATGGTTGTTATAATCATGGTCGTGGTTATAATAATCATGGTCGTGGTTGTTATAATAATAGTCGTGGGTGTTATAATCATGGTCGTGGGTGTTATAATCATGGTCGTGGTTGTTATAATTATGGTCGTGGTTGCTATAATCATAATCGTGGTTGTTATAATCATGGTCGTGGGTGTTACAATCATAGTTGTGGTTGTTATAATCATGGTCGTGGGTGTTATAATAATGGTCGTAGTTATTTAATCATGGTCGTGAGTGTTATAATCATGGTCGTGGTTGTTATAATCATAGTCGTGGTTATTATAATCATTATCGTGGTTATGATTATAGTCATCATTGTTATAATCATGGTCGTGGTTATAATAATCATGGTCGTGGTTGTTATATTAATAGTCGTGGCAGTTATAATCATGGTCGTGGTTGTTATAATTATGGTCGTGGTTGTTACAATCATGGTCGTGGTTGTTATAATCATGGTCGTGGTTATGATCATGGTCATAGTTGTTATAATCATGGTCGTGGGTGTTATAATCATAGTCGTGGTTGTTATAATCATAGTCGTGGTTGTTAAAATCACTGTCGTGGTTATGTTCATAATCGTGGTTGTTATAATCATGGTCGTGGTTGTTAAAATCATGGTCGTGGTTGTTACAATCATGGTCGTGGTTGTTATAATCATAGTCGTGGTTATTATAATCATTATCGTGGTTATGATTATAGTCATGGTTGTTATAATCATGGTGGTGGATATAATAATCATGGTCGTGGTTGTTATAATAATAGTCGTGGGTGTTATAATCATGGTCGTGGGTGTTATAATCATGGTCGTGGTTGTTACAATCATGGTTGTGGTTGCTATAATCATAATCGTGGTTGTTATAATCATGGTCGTGGGTGTTATAATCATAGTTGTGGTTGTTATAATCATGGTCGTGGGTGTTATAATAATGGTCGTTGTTATTTAATCATGGTCGTGGTTGTTATAATCATAGTCGTGTTACAATCATGGTCGTGGTTATTATAATCATGGTCGTGTTGTTATAATCCATGGTCGTGGTTATTTACCATCTCATGGTCATTGATTTAATCATGGTCGTGGTTGTTATAATCATGGTCGTGGTTATGATCATGGTCATATTTGTTATAATCATGGTCGTGGGTGTTATAATCATAGTCGTGGTTGTTATAATCATAGTCGTGGTTGTTATAATCACTGTCGTGGTTATGATCATAATCGTGGTTGTTATAATCATGGTCGTGGTTGTTATAATCATGGTCGTGGATGTTACAATCATGGTCGTGGTTTTTATAATCATAGTCGTGGTTGTTACAATCATGGTCGTGGTTGTTATATTAATAGTCGTGGCAGTTATAATCATGGTCGTGGTTGTTATAATCATGGTCGTGGTTGTTACAATCATGGTCGTGGTTGTTATAATCATGGTCGTGGTTATGATCATGGTCATAGTTATTATAATCATGGTCGTGGGTGTTATAATCATAGTCGTGGTTGTTATAATCATAGTCGTGGTTGTTAAAATCACTGTCGTGGTTATGTTCATAATCGTGGTTGTTATAATCATGGTCGTGGTTGTTAAAATCATGGTCGTGGGTGTTATAACCATATTCGTGGTTGTTATGATCATTGTCGTGGTTGTTATTATCATGGTCGTGATTGTTTATAATGGTCGTCGTTGTTATAATCATAGTCGTGGTTGTTATAATCATGGTCGTGGTTGTTATAATCATAGTCGTGGTTGTTATAATCATGGTCGTGGGTGTTATAATCATAGTCGTGGTTGTTATAATCATCGTCGTGGTTGTTATAATCGTAGTCTTGGTTATCATAATCATTATCGTGGTTGTGATTATAGTCGTGGTTGTTATAATCATGGTCGTGGTTGTTATAATCATGGTCGTGGGTGTTGTAATCATAGTCGTGGTTGTTATAATCATAGTCGTGGTTGTTATAATCATGGTCGTGGATGTTATAATCATGGTCGTGGTTATTATAATCATGGTCGTGGTTATTATAAACATAGTCGTGGTTATTATATTCATTGTCGTGGTTATGATCATAGTCGTGGTAGTTAAAATCATGGTCGTGGTTGTTATAATCATGGTCGTGGTTGTTACAATCATGATCGTGGTTGTTATAATCATGGTAGTGGTTATGATCATGGTCGTAGCTGTTATAATCATGGTCGTGGGTGTTATAATCATAGTCGTGGTTCTTATAATCATTGTCGTGGTTATCATCATAGTCGTGGGTGTTACAATCATGGTCGTGGTTGTTATAATCATGGTCGTGGTTGTTATAATCATGGTCGTGGTTGTTATAATCACTGTCGTGGTTATGATCATAGTCGTGGTTGTTATAATCATGGTTGTGGGTGTTATAATCATGGTCGTTGTTATTTACAATCATGGTAGTGGTTGTTACAATCATGGTCGTAGTTGCTATAATAATGGTCGTGGGTGTTATAATGATGGTCGTGGTTGTTATAATGATGGTCGTGGTTGTGGTCGTGGTTATAATCATGGTTGTGGTTGTTATAATCATGGTCGTGGGTGTTACAATGATGGTCGTGGTTGTTATAATCATGGTTGTGGTTATGATCATGGTCGTACTTGCTATAACCATGGTCGTGGGTGTTATAATCATAGTTGTGCTTGTTATAATCATAATCCTGGCTGATATGATCATTGTTGTGGTTGTTATAATCATGGTCGTGGTTGTTACAATCATGATCGGGGTTGTTATAATCATGGTCGTGGGTGTTATAATCATAGTCGTGGTTCTTATAATCATTGTCGTGGTTATCATCATAGTCGTGGGTGTTACAATCATGGTCGTGGTTGTTATAATCATGGTCGTGGTTGTTATGATCATGGTTGTGGTTGTTATAATCACTGTCGTGGTTATGATCATAGTCGTGGTTGTTATAATCATGGTTGTGGGTGTTATAATCATGGTCGTTGTTGTTACAATCATGGTCGTGGTTGTTACAATCATGGTCGTAGTTGCTATAATAAGGGTCGTGGGTGTTATAATGATGGTCGTGGTTGTTATAATCATGGTCGTGGTTGTTATAATCATGGTCGTGGTTGTTATAATCATGGTCGTGGTTGTTATAATCATGGTCGTGGTTGTTATAATCATGGTCGTGGTTGTTACAATGATGGTCGTGGTTGTTATAATCTTGGTTGTGGTTATGATCATGGTCGTACTTGCTATAACCATGGTCGTGGGTGTTATAATCATAGTTGTGCTTGTTATAATCATAATCGTAGCTGTTATGATCATTGTTGTGGTTGTTATAATCATGGTCGTGGTTGTTACAATCATGATCGGGGTTGTTATAATCATGTTCGTGGTTGTTATAATCATAGTCTTGATTATCATAATCATTATCGTGGTTGTGATTATAGTCGTGGTTGTTATAATCATGGTCGTGGTTGTTATAATCATGGTCGTGGTTGTTACAATCATGGTCGTGGTTGTTATAATCATGGTTGTGGATATGATCATGGTCGTAGTTGCTATAATCATGGTCGTGGTTGTTATAATCATGGTCGTGGTTGCTACAACCATGGTCGTGGTTGTTATAATCATAGTTGTGGTTGTTATAATCATTGTCGTGGTTATGATCATGGTCATAGTTGTTATAATCATGGTCGTGATTGTTATAATCATGGTCGTCGTTGTTATAATCATAGTCGTCGTTGTTATAATCATGGTCGTGGTTGTTATAATCATGGTCGTGGTTGTTATAATCACAGTCGTGGTTATGATAATCATTATCGTGGTTGTGATTATAGTCGTCGTTGTTATAATCATGGTCGTGGTTGTTATAATCACGGTCGTGGTTGTTATAATCACAGTCGTGGTTATGATAATCATTATCGTGGTTGTGATTATAGTCGTGGTTGTTTGAATCATGGTCTTGGTTGTTATAATCATGGTCGTGGTTGTTTTATTCATTGTCGTGGTTTTATAATCATGGTCGTTGTTGTTACAATCATGGTCATGGTTGATATAATCATGGTTGTGGTTATGATCATTGTCGTAGCTGTTATAATCATGGTCGTGGGTGTTATAATCATAGTCGTGGTTGTTATAATCATTGTCGTGGTCATTATCATAGTCGTGGTTGTTATAATCATGGTCGCTGGTTGTTATAATCATAGTCGTGGTTGTTAAATTATGGTCGTGGGTGGTATAATCAGAGTCGTGGTTGTTATAATCATGGTTGTGGTTGTTATAATCATCGTCGTGGTTGTTACAATCATGGTCGTGGTTGTTATAATCATGGTCGTGGTTATGATCATGGTCGTAGTTGCTATAATCATGGTCGTGATTGTTATAATCATGGTCGTGGTTGCTACAACCATGGTCGTGGTTGTTATAATCATTATCGTGGTTATGATTATAACAACCATGGTCGTGGTTGTTATAATCATTATCGTGGTTATGATTATAGTCGTGGTTGTTATAATCACAGTCGTGGTTATGATAATCATTATCGTGGTTGTGATTATAGTCGTCGTTGTTATAATCATTATAGTCGTGGTTGTTATAATCACAGTCGTGGTTATGATAATCATTATCGTGGTTGTGATTATAGTCGTCGTTGTTATAATCATGGTCGTGGCTACGGCAATCACGGTCGTATATAATCGCAGTCGTGGGTTATGATAATCATATCGTGGTTGTGATTATAGTCGTGGTTGTTTGAATCATGGTCGTGGTTGTTATAATCATGGTCGTGGTTGTTATATTCATTGTCGTTAGTTTCTTTATAATCATGGTCGTTGTTGTTAAGCAATCATGGTCGGTTGATATAATCATGGTCGGTTATGATCATTGTCGTGGTTGTTATAATCATGGTCGTCGGTGATATAATCATAGTTGTGGTTGTTATAATCATTATCGTGGTTGTTATAATCATGGTTGTGGTTGTTATAATCATAGTCGTGGTTATGATCATGCTCTTGGTTTATGATCATAGTCGTAGGTGTTATAATCACGGTCGTGGGTGATATAATCATAGTCGTGGTTGTTATAATCATGGTCGTTATTGTTATAATCATGGTCGTGGTTGTTATAATCATAGGCGTGGTTTCCATAATCATAGTCGGGTTGCGATCATGGTCGAATATAATCATGGTCGTCATTGGTTATAATCATGGTCGGGTTGCTACAACCATGGTCGGGTTGTTATAATCATTATTGGTTATGATTATAACAACCATGGTCGTGGTTGTTATAATCATAATGTGTTTGCGATTATAGTCGCGGGTTGTTATAATCATGGTCGTGGGTGTTATAATAATGGTCGTGGTTTTTATAATCGTAGTCGTGGTTGTTATAATCATAGTCGTGGTTGTTATAATCATGGTCGTGGATATGATCATGGTCGTAGTTGTTATAATCATGGTCGTGGGTGTTATATTCATGGTCGTGGTTATTTAATCATTGTCGTGGTTGTTATAATCATAGTCGTGGTTGTTACAATCATGGTCGTGGTTGTTATAATCATGGTCGTGGTTATTATAATTTTGGTCGTGGTTGTTATAATCATAGTCGTGGTTGTTATAGTCATTGTTGTGGTTATGATCATAGTCGTGGTTGTTATAATTATGGTCGTGGTTGTTATAATCATAGTCGTGGTTATTATAATCATTATCGTGGTTATGATTATAGTCATGATTGTTATAATCATGGTCGTGGTTATAATAATCATGGTCGTGGTTGTTATATTAATAGACGTGGGAGTTATAATCATGGTCATGGTTGTTATAATCATGGTCGTGGTTGTTACAATCATGTTCGTGGTTGTTATAATCATGGTCGTGGTTATGATCATGGTCATAGTTGTTATAATTATGGTCGTGGGTGTTATAATCATAGTCGTGGTTGATATAATCATAGTCGTGGTTGTTAAAATCACTGTCGTGGTTATGATCATATTCGTGGTTGTTATAATCATGGTCGTGGTTGTTAAAATCATGGTCGTTGTTGTTACAATCATGGTCGTGGTTGTTATAATCATAGTCGTGGTTAATATATTCATTATCGTGGTTATGATTATAGTCATGGTTGTTATAATCATGGTCGTGGTTATAATAATCATGTTCGTGGTTGTTATAATAATAGTCGTGGGTGTTATAATCATGGTCGTGGGTGTTATAATCATGGTCGTGGTTGTTATAATCATGGTCGTGGTTGCTATGATCATAATCGTGGTTGTTATAATCATGGCCGTGGGTGTTATAATCATAGTTGTGGTTGTTATAATCATGGTCGTGGCTGTTATAATAATGGTTGTAGTTATTTAATCATGGTCGTGAGTGTTATAATCATGGTCGTGGTTGTTATAATCATAGTCGTGGTTATTATAATCATTATCGTGGTTATGATTATAGTCATGATTGTTATAATCATGGTCGTGGTTATAATAATCATGGTCGTGGTTGTTATATTAATAGTCGTGGGAGTTATAATCATGGTTGTGGTTGTTTTAATCATGGTCGTGGTTGTTACAATCATGGTCGTGGTTGTTATAATCATGGTCGTGGTTATGATCATGGTCATAGTTGTTATAATCATGGTCGTGGGTATTATAATCATTGTCGTGGTTGTTATAATCATAGTCGTGGTTGTTATAATCACTGTCGTGGTTATGATCATAATCGTGGTTGTTATAATCATGGTCGTGGTTGTTAAAATCATGGGTCGTGGTTGTTGCTAAATCATAATCGTGGTTGTTATAATCATATTCATGGTTGTTATAATCATGGTCGTGGTTGTTATAATAATGGTCGTGGTTGTTATAATCATGGTCGTGGTTGTTATAATCATAGCCGTGGTTGTTATAATCATGGAAGTTGTTGTTATAATCATATTCGTGGTTGTTATAATTATGGTCGTGATTGTTATAATCATGGTCGTGGTTGTTATATTCATGGTTGTGGTTGCTATAATCATAATCGTGGTTGTTATAACAACTATCGTGGTTATTTAACTGGCGATCGTGGTTGTTATAATCATAGTCGTGGTTGTTACACTCATGGCCGTGGTTGTTATAATCATGGTCGTGGTTGTTATAATTATGGTCGTGGTTGTTATAATCATGGTCGTGGTTGTTACAATCATGGTCGTGGTTGTTCTAATCATGGTCGTGGTTATGATCATGGTCATAGTTGTTATAATCATGGTCGTGGGTGTTATAATCATAGTCGTGGTTGTTATAATCACAGTCGTGGTTGTTATAATCACTGTCGTGGTTATGATCATAATCGTGGTTATTATAATCATGGTCGTGGTTGTTATAATCATGGTCGTGGTTGTTACAATCATGGTCGTGGTTGTTATAATCATGGTCGTGGTTGTAATAATCATAGTTGTGGTTATTATAATCATTATCGTGGTTATTATAATCATTATCGTGGTTATGATTATAGTCGTGGTTGTTATATTCATGGTCGTGGTTTTTATAATCATGGTCGTGGTTGTTACAATCATGGTCGTGGTTGTTATAATCATGGTCGTGGTTACGATCATGGTCGTAGTTGTTATAATCATGGTCGTGGGTGCTATAATCATTGTCGTGGTTATGAGCATAGTCATGGTTGTTATAATCAAGGTCGTGGGTGTTATAATCATAGTCGTGGTTATGATCATGGTCGTACTTGTTATAATCATGGTCGTGGGTGTTATATCATAGATGTCGTTGTTATAATCATAGTCGTGGTTAAGATCATTGTCGTGGTTTTTATGATCATGGTCGTGATTGTTATAATCATGGTCGTCGTTGTTATAATCATAGTCGTGGTTGTTATAATCATGGTCGTTGTTGTTATAATCATAGTCGTGGTTTTAATAATCATGGTGGTGGTTGTTATAATCATGGTCGTGGTTGTTATAATCACAGTCGTGGTTATCATAATCATTATCGTGGTTGTGATTATAGTCGTGGTCGTGGTTGTTATAATCATGGTCGTGGTTGTTATATTCATGGTCGTGGTTTTTTTAATCATGGTCGTTGTTGTTACAATCATGGTCGTGGTTGTTATGATCATTGTCGTGGTTGTTATAATCAAGGTCGTGGGTGTTATAATCATAGTCGTGGTTATGATCATGGTCGTACTTGTTATAATCATGGTCGTGGGTGTTATATCATAGATGTCATTGTTATAATCATAGTCGTGGTTATGATCATTGTCGTGGTTTTTATGATCATGGTCGTGATTGTTATAATCATGGTCGTCGTTGTTATAATCATAGTCGTGGTTGTTATAATCATGGTCGTGGGTGTTATAATCATTATCGTGGTTATGATCATAGTCGTACTTGTTTAATAATGGTCGTGGGTGTTATAATCATAGATGTCGTTGTTATAATCATAGTCGTGGTTGTTATGATCATTGTCGTGGTTGTTATGATCATGGTCGTGATTGTTATAATCATGGTCGTCGTTGTTATAATCATTGTTGTGGTTGATATAATCATGGTCGTGGGTTTTATAATCTTACTCGTGGTTGTTATGATCATTGTCGTGGTTGTTATGATCATGGTCGTGATTGTTATAATCATGGTCGTCGGTGTTATAATCATAGTCGTGGTTGTTATAATCATGGTCGTGGTTGTTATAATCATAGTAGTGGTTATCATAATCAATATCGTGATTATGATTATAGTCATGGTTGTTATAATCATGGTCGTGGTTGTTATAATCATGGTCGTGGTTATGATCATGGTCATAGTTGTTATAATCATGGTCGTGGGTGTTATAATCATGGTCGTGGTTGTTATAATCATGGTCGTGGTTATTATAATCTTGGTCGGGGTTGTTATAATCATAGTCGTGGTTGTTATAGTCATTGTTGTGGTTATGATCATAATTGTGGTTGTTATAATCATGGTCGTGGTTGTTAAAATCATGGTCGTGGTTGTTACAATCATAGTCGTGGATGTTATAATCATAGTCGTGGTTATTATAATCATTATCATGGTTATGATTATAGTCATGGTTGTTATAATCATGGTCGTGGTTATAATAATCATGGTCGTGGTTGTTATAATAATAGTCGTGGGTGTTATAATCATGGTCGTAGGTGTTATAATCATGGTCGTGGTTGTTATAATTATGGTCGTGGTTGCTATAATCATAATCGTGGTTGTTATAATCATGGTCGTGGGTGTTACAATCATAGTTGTGGTTGTTATAATCATGGTCGTGGGTGTTATAATAATGGTCGTAGTTATTTAATCATGGTCGTGAGTGTTATAATCATGGTCGTGGTTGTTATAATCATAGTCGTGGTTATTATAATCATTATCGTGGTTATGATTATAGTCATCATTGTTATAATCATGGTCGTGGTTATAATAATCATGGTCGTGGTTGTTATATTAATAGTCGTGGCAGTTATAATCATGGTCGTGGTTGTTATAATTATGGTCGTGGTTGTTACAATCATGGTCGTGGTTGTTATAATCATGGTCGTGGTTATGATCATGGTCATAGTTGTTATAATCATGGTCGTGGGTGTTATAATCATAGTCGTGGTTGTTATAATCATAGTCGTGGTTGTTAAAATCACTGTCGTGGTTATGATCATAATCGTGGTTGTTATAATCATGGTCGCGGTTGTTAAAATCATGGTCATGGTTGTTACAATCATGGTCGTGGTTGTTATAATCATAGTCGTGGTTATTATAATCATTATCGTGGTTATGATTATAGTCATGGTTGTTATAATCATGGTCGTGGATATAATAATCATGGTCGTGGTTGTTATAATAATAGTCGTGGGTGTTATAATCATGGTCGTGGGTGTTATAATCATGGTCGTGGTTGTTACAATCATGGTCGTGGTTGCTATAATCATAATCGTGGTTGTTATAATCATGGTCGTGGGTGTTATAATCATAGTTGTGGTTGTTATAATCATGGTCGTGGGTGTTATAATAATGGTCGTTGTTATTTAATCCATGGTCGTGGTTGTTATAATCATAGTCGTGGTTGTTACATAATCATGGTCGGTTGTTATAATCATGGTCGTGGCTGGCGTGGTTGTTATAATCATGGTCGTGGGTTACAATCATGGTCGTGGTTGTTATAATCATGGTCGTGGTTATGATCATGGTCATATTTGTTATAATCATGGTCGTGGGTGTTATAATCATAGTCGTGGTTGTTATAATCATAGTCGTGGTTGTTATAATCACTGTCGTGGTTATGATCATAATCGTGGTTGTTATAATCATGGTCGTGGTTGTTATAATCATGGTCGTGGATGTTACAATCATGGTCGTGGTTTTTATAATCATAGTCGTGGTTGTTACAATCATGGTCGTGGTTGTTATATTAATAGTCGTGGCAGTTATAATCATGGTCGTGGTTGTTATAATCATGGTCGTGGTTGTTACAATCATGGTCGTGGTTGTTATAATCATGGTCGTGGTTATGATCATGGTCATAGTTATTATAATCATGGTCGTGGGTGTTATAATCATAGTCGTGGTTGTTATAATCATAGTCGTGGTTGTTAAAATCACTGTCGTGGTTATGTTCATAATCGTGGTTGTTATAATCATGGTCGTGGTTGTTAAAATCATGGTCGTGGGTGTTATAACCATATTCGTGGTTGTTATGATCATTGTCGTGGTTGTTATGAATGGTCGATTGTTATAATCATGGTCGTGCTATTATAATCATAGTCGGGTTGTTATAATCATGGTCGTGGTTGATATAATCATAGCGTGGTTGTTATAATCATGGTCGGGTGTTATAATCATAGTCGTGGTTGTTATAACTGGCGCGGTCGTGGTTGTTATAACGTAGTCTTGCTATCATAATCATTATCGTGGTTGTGATTATAGTCGCGGGTTGTTGGTAACTGGGCGGTCGTGGTTGTTGCTATAACTGGCGGTCGGTTGTTAAAATCATAGTCGTGGTTGTTATAATCATGTTCGTGATTATGATCATGGTCGTACTTGCTATAATCATGGTCGAGGTTGTTATAATCATGGTCGTGGTTGTTACAATCATGGTCGTGGTTGTTATAATCATGGTCGTGGTTATGATCATGGTCGTAGTTGCTATAATCATGGTCGCGGGTGTTATAATCATAGTCGTGGTTGTTATAATCATAGTCGTGGTTGTTATAATCACTGTCGTGGTTATGATCATATTCGTTGTTGTTATAATCATGGTCGTGGTTGTTATAATCATGGTCGTGGTTGTTACAATCATGGTCTTGGTTGTTATAATCATGGTCGTGGTTATGATCATGGTCGTAGTTGCTATAATCATGGTCGTGGGTGTTATAATCATTATCGTGGTTACGATCATAGTCGTGGTTGTTATAATCATGGTCATGGGTGTTATAATCATAGCCGTGGTTGTTATAATCATGGTCGTGGTTGTTATAATCATAGTAGTGGTGGTTGTTATAATCATGGTCGTGGTTGTTATAATCATAGTAGTGGTTATCATAATCATTATCGTGATTATGATTATAGTCATGGTTGTTATAATCATGGTCGTGGTTGTTATAATCATGGTCGTGGTTATGATCATGGTCATAGTTGTTATAATCATGGTCGTGGGTGTTATAATCATGGTCGTGGTTGTTATAATTATGGTCGTGGTTATTATAATCTTGGTCGTGGTTGTTATAGTCATTGTTGTGGTTATGATCATAGTCGTGGTTGTTATAATCATGGTCGTGGTTGTTATAATCATGGTCGTGGCTGTTACAATCATGGTCGTGGTTGTTATAATCATGGTCGTGGTTATGATCATGGTCATAGTTGTTATAATCTTGGTCGTGGGTGTTATAATCATAGTCGGGGTTGTTATAATCATAGACGTGGTTGTTATAATCACTGTCGTGGTTATGATCATAATCGTGGTTGTTATAATCATGGTCGTGGTTGTTAAAATCATGGTCGTGGTTGTTACAATCATAGTCGTGGATGTTATAATCATAGTCGTGGTTATTATTATCATTATCATGGTTATGATTATAGTCATGGTTGTTATAATCATGGTCGTGGTTATAATAATCATGGTCGTGGTTGTTATAATAATAGTCGTGGGTGTTATAATCATGGTCGTGGGTGTTATAATCATGGTCGTGGTTGTTATAATCATGGTCGTGGTTGCTATAATCATAATCGTGGTTGTTATAATCATGGTCGTGGGTGTTATAATCATAGTTGTGGTTGTTATAATCATGGTCGTGGGTGTTATAATAATGGTCGTAGTTATTTTTCATGGTAGTGAGTGTTATAATCATGGTCGTGGTTGTTATAATCATAGTCGTGGTTATTATAATCATTATCGTGGTTATGATTATAGTCATGATTGTTATAATCATGGTCGTGGTTATAATAATCATGGTCGTGGTTGTTATATTAATAGTCGTGGGAGTTATAATCATGGTCGTGGTTGTTATAATCATGGTCGTGATTGTTAAAATCATGGTCGTGGTTGTTATAATCATGGTCTTGGTTATGATGATGGTCATAGTTGTTATAATCATGGTCGTGGGTGTTATAATCATAGTCGTGGTTGTTATAATCATAGTCGTGGTTGTTAAAATCACAGTCGTGGTTATGATCATAATCGTGGTTGTTATAATCATGGTCGTGGTTGTTAAAATCATGGTCGTGGTTGTTACAATCATGGTCGTGGTTGTTATAATCATAGTCGTGGTTATTATAATCATTATCGTGGTTATGATTATAGTCATGGTTGTTATAAGCATGGTCGTGGTTATAATAATCATGGTCGTGGTTGTTATAATAATAGACTTGGGTGTTATAATAATGGTCGTGGGTGATATAATCATGGTCGTGGTTGTTACAATCATGGTTGTGGTTGCTATAATCATAATCGTGGTTGTTATAATCATGGTCGTGGGTGTTATAATCATAGTTTTGGTTGTTATAATCATGGTCGTGGGTGTTATGATAATGGTCGTGGTTATTTAATCATGGTCGTGGTTGTTATAATCATAGTCGTGGTTGTTACAATCATGGTCGTGGTTGTTATAATCATGGTCGTGGTTGTTACAATCATGGTCGTGGTTGTTATAATCATGGTCGTGGTTGTTACAATCATGGTCGTGGTTGTTATAATCATGGTCGTGGTTATGATCATGGTCATAGTTGTTATAATCATGGTTGTGGGTGTTATAATCATAGTCGTGGTTGTTATAATCATAGTCGTGGTTGTTATAATCACTGTCGTGGTTATGATCATAATCGTGGTTGTTATAATCAGGGTCGTGGTTGTTATAATCATGGTCGTGGTTGTTACACTCATGGTCGTGGTTGTTATAATCATGGTCGTGGTTGTAATAATCATAGTTGTGGTTATTATAATCATTATCGTGGTTATTATAATCATTATCATGGTTATGATTATAGTCGTGGTTGTTATATTCATGGTCGTGGTTTTTATAATCATGGTCGTGGTTGTTACAATCATGGTCGTGGTTGTTATAATCATGGTCGTGGTTACGATCATGGTTGCAGTTGTTATAATCATGGTCGTGGGTGTTATAATCATTGTCGTGGTTATGATTATAGTCATGGTTGTTATAATCATGGTCGTGGGAGTTATAATCATAGCCGTGGTTATGATCATGGTCGTACTTGTTATAATAATGGTCGTGGGTGTTATATCATAGATGTCGTTGTAATAATCATAGTTGTGGTTATGATCATTGTCGTGGTTGTTATGATCATGGTCGTGATTGTTATAATCATGGTCGTCGTTGTTATAATCATAGTCGTGGTTGTTATAATCATGGTCGTGGTTGTTATAATCATAGTCGTGATTTATATAATCATGGTCGTGGTTGTTATAATCATGGTCGTGGTTGTTATAATCACTGTCGTGTTTATCATAATCATTATCGTGGTTGTGATTATAGTCGTGGTCGTGGTTGTTATAATCATGGTCGTGGTTGTTATATTCATGGTCGTGGTTTTTATAATCATGGTCGTTGTTATAACAATCATGGTCGTGGTTGATATAATCATGGTCGTGTTTATGATCATTGTCGTTGTTGTTATGATCATGGTCGTGAGTGTTATAATCATAGTCGTGGTTGTTATAATCACTATCGTGGGTATGATCATATTCCTGGTTGTTATGATCATGGTCGTGGTTGTTATAATCATGGTCGTGGTTGTTTCAATCATGGTTGTAGTTGTAATAATCATGGTCGTGGGTGTTATAATCCTTGTCGTGGTTATGATCCTACTCGTGGTTGTTATAATCATGGTCGTGGGTGTTATAATCATAGTCGTGGTTGTTATAATCATGGTCGTGGTTGTTATAATCACAGTAGTGGTTATCATAATCATTAAAGTGATTATGATTATAGTCGTGGTTGTTATAATCATGGTCGTGGTTATGATCATGGTTGTAGTTGATATAATCATGGTCGTGGTTGTTATTATCATAGATGTCGTTGTTATAATCATGGTCGTCGTTGTTATAATCATAGTCGTGGTTGTTATGATCATGGTCGTGGTTGTTATAATCATGGTCGTGGTTGTTACAATCATGGTCGTAGTTGTTATAATTATGGTCGTGGGTGTTATAATCCTTGTCGTGGTTATGATCATACTCGTGGTTGTTATAATCATGGTCGTGAGTGTTATAACCATAGTCGTGGTTGTTATAATCATGGTCGTGGTTGTTATAATCATGGTCGTGGGTGTTGTAATCATAGTCGTGGTTGTTATAATCATAGTCGTGGCTGTTATAATCATGGTCGTGGATGTTATAATCATGGTCGTGGTTATTATAATCATGGTCGTGGTTATTATAAACATAGTCGTGGTTATTATATTCATTGTCGTGGTTATGATCATAGTCGTGGTAGTTATAATCATGGTCGTGGTTGTTATAATCATGGTCGTGGTTGTTACAATCATGATCGTGGTTGTTATAATCATGGTCGTGGTTATGATCATGGTCGTAGCTGTTATAATCATGGTCGTGGGTGTTATAATCATAGTCGTGGTTCTTATAATCATTGTCGTGGTTATCATCATAGTCGTGGGTGTTACAATCATGGTCGTGGTTGTTATAATCATGGTCGTGGTTGTTATAATCATGGTTGTGGTTATGATCATGGTCGTACTTGCTATAACCATGGTCGTGGGTGTTATAATCATAGTTGTGCTTGTTATAATCATAATCCTGGCTGTTATGATCATTGTTGTGGTTGTTATAATCATGGTCGTGGTTGTTACAATCATGATCGGGGTTGTTATAATCATGGTCGTGGGTGTTATAATCATAGTCGTGGTTCTTATAATCATTGTCGTGGTTATCATCATAGTCGTCGGTGTTACAATCATGGTCGTGGTTGTTATAATCATGGTCGTGGTTGTTATGATCATGGTCGTGGTTGTTATAATCTTGGTCGTGGTTATTATAATCATGATCGTGGTTATTATAACTGGCGGGTGTAACAACGACGTTGTTACAACTGGTCGAGGTTGGCAATCCGCGGTCGTAGTTGCAAATAATGGTCGGTGTTATAATGATGGTCGTGGTTGTTATAATCATGGTCGGTTGTTAAATCATAGTGGTTGTAATAACTGCGGTCGTTATAATCACGGTCGTTGTTGACAATGATGGTCGGTTGTTATAATCATGTTGTGGTTATGATCATGGTCGTACTAGCAACCATGGTCGGTGTTATAATCATAGTTGTGCTTGTTATAATCATAATCGCTGTTATGACTGGCTGTTGTGGTTGTATAATCAGGTCGGGTTGTATAACCGATCGGTTGTTATAATCATGGTCGTTATAATCATAGTCGTGGTTTTATAATCATTGTCGTGGTTATCATCATAGTCGGGTGTTACAATCATGGTCGTGGTTGTTATAATCATGGTCGTGGTGTATGATCATGGTTGTGGTTGTTATACGACTGGGTTATGTATGATTATCGTCGTGGTTGTTATAATCATGGTTGTGGGTGTTATAATCATGGTCGTTGTTGTTACAATCATGGTCGGTTGCCAACCGCGGTCGTAGTTGCTCATAATGGGCGGGTGGTTATAATGATGGTCGTGGTTATAATCATGGTCGTGGTTGTTAAAATCATGGTCGTGGTTGTTATAATCATGGTCGGTTGTTATAACTAGGTCGGTTGTTATAATCATGGTCGGTTGTTGCAATGATGGTCGTGGTTGTTATAATCTTGGTTGTGGTTATGATCATGGTCGTACTTGCTATAACCATGGTCGTGTTATAATCATAGTTGTGCTGTTAATAATCATAATCGTAGCTGTTATGATCATTGTTGTGGTTGTTATAATCATGGTCGTGGTTGTTACAAACCATGACTGGCTGTTATAATCATGTTCGTGGTTGTTATAATCATAGTCTTGATTATCATAATCATTATCGTGGTTGTGATTATAGTCGGGTTGTTATAACTCATGGTCGTGGTTGTTATAATCATCGGTCGTGGTTGGTTACAACCATGGTCGTGGTTGTTATAATCATGGTTGTGATACGATCATGGTCGTAGTTGCTATAATCATGGTCGGTTGTTATAATCATGGTCGTGGTTGCTACAAACCATGGTCGGTTGTTATAATCATAGTTGTGGTTGTTATAATCATTGTCGTGGTTATGACTGCGGTCATAGTTGTTATAATCAGTCGTGATTGTTATAATCATGGTCGTCGTTGTTATAATCATAGTCGTTGTTATAATCATGGTCGTGGTTGTTATAATCATGGTCGTTTGTTATAATCACAGTCGTGGTTATGATAATCATTATCGGCTGTGATTATAGTCGTCGTTGTTATAATCATGGTCGTATAATCACGGTCGGTTGTTATAATCACAGTCGTGGTTATGATAATCATTATCGGTTGTGATTATAGTCGTGGTTGTTTGAATCGCATTCTTGGTTGTTATAATCATGGTCGTGGTTGTTTTATTCATTGTCGGTTTTTATAATCATGGTCGCGATGTTACAACTCGCGGTCATGGTTGATATAATCATGGTCGTGGTTGCGATCATTGTCGTAGCTGTTATAATCATGGCCGGTGTTATAATCATAGTCGTGGTTGTTATAATCTTGTCGGTCATTATCATAGTCGTGGTTGTTATAATCATGGTCGCTGGTTGTTATAATCATAGTCGGTTGTTAAATTATGGTCGTGGGTGGTATAATCAGAGTCGTGGTTGTTATAATCATGGTTGTGGTTGTTATAATCATCGTCGTGGTTGTTACAATCATGGTCGTGGTTGTTATAATCATGGTCGTGGTTATGATCATGGTCGAAGTTGCATAATCATGGTCGTGATTGTTATAATCATGGTCGTGGTTGCTGGCAACCATGGTCGGTTGTTATAATCATTATCGTGGTTATGATTATAACAAATGGTCGTGGTTGTTATAATCATTATCGTGGTTATGATTATAGTCGTGGTTGTTATAATCACAGTCGTGGTTGTGATAATCATTATCGTGGTTGTGATTATAGTCGTCGTTGTTATAATCATGGTCGGGTTGTTATAATCACGGTCGTGGTTGTTATAATCACAGTCGTGGTTATGATAACCATTATCGTGGTTGTGATTATAGTCGGTTGTTTGAATCATGGTCGTTATAATCATGGTCGGTTGTTATATTCATTGTCGTGGTTTTATAATCATGGTCGTTGTTGTTACAATCATGGTCGTGTGATATAATCATGGTCGTGGTTATGATCATTGTCGTAGCAAGCAGTAATCATGGTCGTGGGTGTTATAATCATAGTCGTGGTTGTTATAATCATTGTCGTGGTTGTGTATAATCATTGTCGGTTATGATCATAATCGTGGTGTTATAATCATGGTCGTGGTTGTTATAATCATAGTCGTGGTTGTTATAATCATGGTCGTGGTTGTTATAATCATGGTCGTGGCTGTTACAACCATCGTTGTGGCTGTTATAATCATAGTCGTGGTTAATATATTCATTATCGTGGTTATGATTATATATCGTGGTTGTTATAAAATCACAGTCGTGGTTATCATAATCATTATCGTATGAGATTATAGTCGTGGTTGTTATAACCTGGTCGGTTAAGTTATAATCATGGTCGTGGTTATATTCATGGTCGTGGTTTTTATAATCAGCGGTCGTTGTTGTTACAATCATGTCGTGGTTGATATAATCATGTCGTGGTTATGACTATATCATAGCTGTTATAATCATGGTCGGGTGTTATAATCATAGTCGTTGTTGTTATAATCATTGTCGGTTATGATCATAGCTTAAATATGCCAATCAAGTAGTCGTGGTTATATAATCATGGTCGGGTTATGATCATGGCTCGCAGTTGTTATAATCATGGTCGGGTTTTATAACTATTATCGCGGTTGGCGACTGGGCGGTGTTACCGCATATAACCGCGGTCCAGGTGTTATAATCATAGATGTCGTTGTTATAATCATAGTCGCCATGGCGATCATTGTCGTGGTTGTTAAGTGACTGCGGTCGTGATTGTTATAATCATGGTCGTCGTTGTTATAACTATAGTCGTGGTTGTTATAATCAAGGGCCGGTGTTATAGTCATAGTCGGGTTGTTATGATCATGGTCGTGATTGTTATAACTGGCGGTCGTCGTTGTTATAATCATAAATGTGGTTGTTATAATCATGGTCGTGTGTTATAGTCATAGTCGGCTGTTATGACTGGCGGTCGTGATTGTTATAATCATGGTCGTCGTTGTTATAATCATAGTCGTGGTTGTTACGATCATGGTTTTCGTGATTGTTATAATCATGGTCGTCGTTTTATAATCATATCGCGGGTTGTTATAATCATGGTCGTGGTTACAGTATCATAGTCGGTTGTTATAATCAGCGGTCGTGGTTGTTATAATCATGGTCGTGGTTAAGTTGGCAATCATGGTCTTGGTTGTTATAATCATGGTCGCGGTTATGACTGCGGTAGTAGCTGTTATAATCATGGTCGGTGTTATAATCATAGTCGTGGATGTTATAATCATAGACGTGGTTGTTATAATTCACTATCGTGGTTATGATCATAGTCGTGGTTGTTATAATCATGGTCGTGGTTACAACCGCCCGGGCGTCGTGCTGTTATAACGCGAAGTTGTGGTTGTTATAATCATTGTCGTGGTTATGATCATGGTCGAAGTTGTTATACTATGGTCGGGTGTTATACTCATTGTCGGGTTATGATCATAGTCTTGGTTGTTATAACTGGGCGTCGGTGTTTTAACTGCCAGTCGGTTATGACTGGCGGTCGTACTTGTTATAATCATGGTCGTGGGTGTTATATCGTAGATGTCGTTGTTATAATCATGGTCAGGTTATGATCATTGTCGTGGTTGTTATGATCGGCGGTCGTGATTGTTATAATCATGGTCGTCGTTGTTATAATCAGTCATTTTTGTTATAATCATGGTCGGTTGTTATAATCATAGTCGTGGTTTTATAATCTTCATGGTCGTGGTTGTTATAATCATGGTCGTGTTGTTATAATCACAGTCGTCGTTATCATAATCAGTCATCGTGGTTGTGATTATAGTTGTGGTTGTTGCCAATCATGGTCATGGTTGTTATAACTGGGCGGTCGTGGTTGATATATTCTGGTCGTGGTTTTATAATCATGGTCGTTGTTACAAAACATGGTCGGGTTGATAATCATCGCCTTTGGTTATGACTATAGTCAGCTGCTATAATCATGGTCGTGGCGTGTTATATTCATAGTCGCAAAGCCATATAATCTGGCTGTCGTGGTTATGATCATAGTCATGGTTGTTGCAATCATGGTCGTGGTTGTTATAATCATGGTCGTGGTTATGACTGGCGGTCGAAAGGTTATAACTGGGCGGTCGCGTTATATAATCATTATCGTGGTTATGACTGCGGTCGTAGCGTTATAATCATGGTCGGTGTTATAATCATAGATGTCGTTGTTATAATCATAGTCGGGTTGTTATGATCGCTGTCGTTAATATGACTGGCGGCTCTACTTTGTTATAACTGGCGGTCGTGGTTGTTATAATCATGGTCGTGGTTATGATCATGGTAGTAGTTGTTATAATCATGGTCGTGGGTGTTATAATCATAGTCGTGGTTGTTATAATCATATTCCTGGTTGTTATAATCACTGTCGTGGTTATGAACATAGTCGTGGTTGTTATAATCATGGTTGTGTTGCTACAACTATGGTCGTGGTTGTTATAATCATAGTTGTGGTTGCTATAATCATTGTCGTGGTTATGATCATGGTCGTAGTTGTTATAATCATGGTCGTGGGTGTTATAATCATTGTCGTGGTTATGATCATAGTCTTGGTTGCTATAATCATGGTCTGGGTGTTTTAATTTTAGTCGTGGTTATGATCATGGTCGTACTTGTTATAATCATGGTCGTGGGTGTTATATCATAGATATCGTTGTTATAATCATACTCGTGGTTTTGATCATTGTCGTGGTTGTTATGATCATGGTCGTGATTGTTATGATCATGGTCGTGGTTGTTATAATCATGGTCGTGGTTGTTATAATCACAGTCGTGGTTATCATAATCATTATCGTGGTTGAGATTATAGTCGTGGTTGTTATAATCCTGGTCGTGGTTGTTATAATCATGGTCGTGGTTGTTATATTCATGGTCGTGGTTTTTATAATCATGGTCGTTGTTGTTACAATCATGGTCGTGGTTGATATAATCATGGTCGTGGTTATGATCATAGTCATAGCTGTTATAATCATGGTCGTGGGTGTTATAATCATAGTCGTTGTTGTTATAATCATTGTCGTGGTTATGATCATAGTCGTGGTTGTTACAATCATGGTCGTGGTTGTTATAATCATGGTCGTGGTTATGATCATGGTCGTAGTTGTTATAATCATGGTCGTGGGTTTTATAATCATTATCGTGGTTATGATCATGGTGTTACTTGTTATAATCATGGTCGTGGGTGTTATAATCATAGATGTCGTTGTTATAATCATAGTCGTGGTTGTTATGATCATTGTCGTGGTTGTTATGATCATGGTCGTGATTGTTATAATCATGGTCGTCGCTGTTATAATCATAGTCGTGGTTGTTATAATCATGGTCGGGTGTTATAGTCATAGTCGTGGGTTGTTATGATCATGGTCGTGATTGTTATAATCATGGTCGTGTTATAATCATAGTCGTGGTTGTTATAATTATGGTCGTGGGTGTTATAGTCATAGTCGTGGTTGTTATGATCATGGTCGTGATTGTTATAATCATGGTCGTCGTTGTTATAATCATAGTCGTGGTTGTTACGATCATGGTCGTGATTGTTATAATCATGGTCGTCGTTTTATAATCATAGTCGTGGTTGTTATAATCATGGTCGTGGTTGTTATATCATAGTCGTGGTTGTTATAATCATGGTCGTGGTTGTTATAATCATGGTCGTGGTTGTTACAATCATGGTCTTGGTTGTTATAATCATGGTCGTGGTTATGATCATGGTAGTAGTTGTTATAATCATGGTCGTGGGTGTTATAATCATAGTCGTGGATGTTATAATCATAGACGTGGTTGTTATAATCACTATCGTGGTTATGATCATAGTCGTGGTTGTTATAATCATGGTCGTGGTTGTTACAACCATGGTCGTGGTTGTTATAATCATAGTTGTGGTTGTTATAATCATTGTCGTGGTTATGATCATGGTCGTAGTTGTTATAATTATGGTCGTGGGTGTTATACTCATTGTCGTGGTTATGATCATAGTCTTGGTTGTTATAATCATGGTCGTGGGTGTTTTAATCATAGTCGTGGTTATGATCATGGTCGTACTTGTTATAATCATGGTCGTGGGTGTTATATCGTAGATGTCGTTGTTATAATCATGGTCGTGGTTATGATCATTGTCGTGGTTGTTATGATCATGGTCGTGATTGTTATAATCATGGTCGTCGTTGTTATAATCAGTCATTTTTGTTATAATCATGGTCGTGGTTGTTATAATCATAGTCGTGGTTTTTATAATCATGGTCGTGGTTGTTATAATCATGGTCGTGGTTGTTATAATCACAGTCGTGGTTATCATAATCATTATCGTGGTTGTGATTATAGTTGTGGTTGTTACAATCATGGTCATGGTTGTTATAATCATGGTCGTGGTTGATATATTCATGGTCGTGGTTTTTATAATCATGGTCGTTGTTGTTACAAACATGGTCGTGGTTGATATAATCATCGTCTTGGTTATGATCATAGTCGTAGCTGTTATAATCATGGTCGTGGGTGTTATATTCATAGTCGTGCTTGTTATAATCATTGTCGTGGTTATGATCATAGTCATGGTTGTTACAATCATGGTCGTGGTTGTTATAATCATGGTCGTGGTTATGATCATGGTCGTAGTTGTTATAATCATGGTCGTGGGTGTTATAATCATTATCGTGGTTATGATCATGGTCGTAGTTGCTATAATCATGGTCGTGGGTGTTATAATCATAGATGTCGTTGTTATAATCATAGTCGTGGTTGTTATGATCATTGTCGTGGTTGTTATGACTGGCGGTCGTGATTAAGTTATAATCATGGTCGTCGTTGTTATAATCATAGTCGTGGTTGTTATAATCATATCGTGATGTTATAATCATAGTCGGTTGTTAAGATCATGGTCGTGATTGTTATAATCATGGTCGTCGTTGTTATAATCATAGTCGTGGTTGTTATAATCATGGTCGTGGTTGTTATAATCATAGTCGTGGTTAAGGCAAACTATGGTCGTGGGTGTTATAATCATAGTCGGGCTGTTATAATCATGGTCGGTTATTATAATCATGGTCGGTTATGATCAAGGTCGTAGTTAAGTATAATCATGGTCGTGGGTATTATAATTATAGTCGTGGTTGGTTATAATCATTGTCGTGGTTATGATCATAGTCGTGCTGTTACAATCATGGTCGGTTGTTATAATCATAATGGGTTAAGTGATCATGGTTCTTAGTTGTTATAAATCATGGTCGTGGGTGCGTTATAACCATTATCGTTGTTATGATCATGGTCGTACTTGTTATAATCATGGTCGTGGGTGTTATAACTCATAGATGCCGTTGTTATAATCAAAGTCGTGGCTGGTGGATGATCATTGTCGTGGTTGTTATGATCATGGTCGATTGTTATAATCATGGTCGTCGTTGTTATAATCATATAGTCGGTTGTTATAACTGCGGTCGTGGCTGGGATATAATCATGGTCGTGGTTGTTATAATCATGGTCGTGTTATAATCATAGTCGTGGTTGTTATAACTCGCAGTCGGTTGTTATAATCGTAGTCTTGGTTATCATAATCATTATCGCTAAGCAGGGATTATAGTCGGTTGTTATAATCGTTGTCGTTGTTATAATCATGGCCGGTTGTTGCTAACTGCGGTCGGGTTGTTATAACATGGTCGTGGTTAGACCGCGGTCGTAGTTGCCATAATCGGCGGCCGTGGGTATTATAATCATAGTCGGGTTGTTGTAATCATGGTCGTGGTTGTTATAATCATAGTAGTGGTTATCATAATCATTATCGTGATTATGATTATAGTTGCAGTAGTTATAATCATGGTCGGGTTGTTACAATCATGGTCGTGGTTGTTATAATCATGGTCGTGGTTGGTGATCATGGTAGTAGTTGTTATAATCATGGTCGTGGGTGTTATGTTAGTAATCATAGTCGTGTTGTTATAATCATATTCCTGGTTGTTAGTAACGCCTCGTCGGCTATGAACATAGTCGTGGTTGTTATAATCATGGTTGTGTTGCTACAACTATGGTCGTGGTTGTTATAATCATAGTTGTGGTTGCCATAATCATTGTCGTGGTTATGACTCGCGGTCGTAGTTGTTATAATCATGGTCGTGGGTGTTATAATCATTGTCGTGGTTATGATCATAGTCTTCCTGGTTGCTATAATCATGGTCTGGGTGTTTTAATTTTGTCGTGGTTATGACTTTCGCGGTCGTACTTTGTTATAATCATGGTCGGGTGTTATAATTATGGTCGGGTGTTATATCACAGATATCGTTGTTGACGCACCATACCGTGGTTTTGATCATTGTCGTGGTTGTTATGATCATGGTCGTGGATTGTTATGACTGCGGTCGTGGTTGTTATAATCATGGTCGTGGTTGTTATAATCACAGTCGTGGTTATCATAATCATTATCGTGGCTGGAGATTATAGTCGTGGTTAAGGTAATCCTGGTCGTGGTTGTTATAATCGCGGCCGTGGTTATATATTCATGGTCGGTTTTATAATCATGGTCGCTGTTGTTACAATCATGGTCGTAAGCGATATAATCATGGTCGTGGTTATGATCATAGTCATAGCTGTTATAATCATGGTCGTGGGTGTTATAACATAGTCGCGGTTGTTATAATCATTGTCGTGGTTGGTGATCATAGTCGTGGTTGTTACAACTGGCGGTCGGGTTGTTGGCACCGCGGTCGTGGTTATGACTGCGGTCGAAGTGCTATAATCATGGTCGGGTTTTATAATCATTATCGTGGTTGGCGGATCATGGTGTTACTGTTATAATCATGGTCGTGGGTGTTAAGTAATCATGGATGTCGCTATATAATCATAGTCGTGGTTGTTATGATCATTGTCGGTTGTTATGATCATGGTCGGACGGTTATAACTGGCGGTCGTCGTTGTTATAATCATAGTCGTGGTTGTTATAATCATGGTCGTGGGTGCTATAGTCATAGTCGGGTTGTTAGGTGACTGCGGTCGTGATTGTTATAATCATGGTCACGTTGTTATAATCATAGTCGTGCTGTTATAATCATGGTCGTGCGTTATAGTCATATCGTGGTTGTTATGACTGGCGGTCGATTGTTATAATCATGGTCGTCGTTGTTATAATCATAGTCGTGGTTGTTACGATCATGGTCGATTAAGGTAATCATGGCCGTCGTTTTATAATCATAGTCGCGGGTTGTTATAATCATGGTCGTGGGTTGTTATATCATAGTCGGGTTAAGCGCAATCATGGTCGTGGTTGTTATAACTGGGCGGTCGTGGTTGTTTACAATCATGGTCTTGGTTGTTATAATCATGGTCGTGGCGCACTGGCGGTAGTAGTTGTTATAACTGCGTATCGGGTGTTATAACCATAGTCGGGATGCTATAACTGGCAGACGGTTATAATCACTATCGGTTATGATCATAGTCGTGGTTGTTATAATCATGGTCGTGGTTGTTACAACCATGGTCGTGGCTAAGCTATAATCATAGTTGTGGTTGTTATAATCATTGTCGGTTATGATCATGGTCGTGCTGTTATAATTGGCGGTCGGGTGTTATACTCATTGTCGTGGTTATGATCACAGTCTTGGTTGTTATAATCATGGTCGCGGGGTGTTTTAATCATAGTCGTGGGTTATGATCATGGTCGTACTTGTTATAACTGGCGGTCGTGTGTTATATCGTAGATGTCGTTGTTATAATCATATATCGTGGTTACATCATTGTCGGGTTGTTATGATCATGGCCGGATTACATATAATCTACGGTCGTCGTTGTTATAATCAGGTCATTTTGTTATAATCATGGTCGTAGGTTGTTATAATCATAGTCGTGGTTTTTATAATCATGGTCGGTTGTTATAACTGGCGGTCGTGGTTATTGTTATAATCACAGTCGTGGTTATCATAATCATTATCGTATGTGATTATAGTTGTGGTTGTTGGCAATCATGGCCGCGGTTGTTATAATCATGGTCGGGTTGATATATTCATGGTCGTGTTTCTGGCAATCGGCGGTCGTTGTTGTTGCAAACATGGTCGTGGTTGATATAATCATCGTCTTGGTTATGATCATAGTCGTAGCTGTTATAACTCGCGGTCGGGTGTTATATTCATAGTCGTGCTTGTTATAATCATTGTCGTGGTTATGATCATAGTCATGGTTGTTAAGCAATCATGGTCGGTTGTTATAATCAGCGGTCGTTGCGATCGCGGTCGTAGTTGTTATAATCATGGCCGGGTGTTATAATCATTATCGTGGTTATGGACTGGGTGGTCGTAGCTGCTATAATCATGGTCGGTGTTATAATCATAGATGTCGTTGTTATAATCATAGTCGTGGTTGTTATGACTATTGTCGTGGTTGTTATGATCATGGTCGGGATTGTTATAATCATGGTCGTCGTTGTTATAATCATAGTCGGCTGGGTTATAATCATGGTCGTGGGATGTTGGCAATCATAGTCGTGGTTGTTGCGATCATGGTCGTGATTGGTTATAACCATGGGTCGCTTCATGGCAATCATAGTCGCCGTTATAATCATGGTCGGGTTGGTTATAATCACAGTCGTTATTGTTATAATCATGGTCGTGGGTGTTATAACTGTTAGTCGTGGCTATTATAATCATGGTCGGTTATTATAATCATGGTCGGTTATGATCAAGGTCGTAGTTGCTGAATCATGGTCGGGTATTATAATTTATATAGTCGTGGTTGTTATAATTATTTTCGTGGTTATAATCATAATGGTTGTTGGGTGACTATTGTCGTGGTTGTTATGACTGCGGTCGTGATTGTTATAACCGCGGTCGTCGTTATGGCGTAATCATAGTCGTGGGTTGTTATAATCATGTTCGTGGATGTTAAATCTATAGTCGGTTGTTATGACTGTCGTGGTTGTTATGACCGCTGGTCGTGATTGTTATAATCATGGTCGCTGTTATAATCATAGTCGTGGTTGTTACAACCATGGTCGTGCTGTTATAACGCTAGTTGTGGCGTTATAATCATTGTCGTGGTTATGATAATGGTCGTGCTGTTATAATCAAGGTCGTGGGTGCGGTAATCTTTGTCGGTTATGATCATAGTCTGGTTGTTATAATCATGGTCGTGGGTGTTTAATCAGTCGTGTTATGATCATGGTCGCAATTCTTGTTATAATCATGGTCGCAGGTATCATAGATGTCGTTAAGTTTATAACTATAGTCGGTTATGATCCTTGTCGTGGTTGTTATGATCATGGTCGTGATTGTTGCAACTGGCGGTCGTCGTTGTTATAATCATAGCTATTTGTTATAATCATGGCCGGTTGTTATAATCACAGTCGTGGTTTTTATAATCATGGTCGTGCTGTTATAATCATGGTCGTGGTTGTTATAATCACAGTCGTGGTTATCATAATCATTATCGCCAGGGATTATAGTCGTGGCTGTTATAATCATGGTCGTGGTTGTTATAATCATGGTCGTGGTTGTTATATCTGGCGGTCGTGGTTTTTATAATCATGGTCGTTGTTGTTACAACTGGCGGTCGTGGTTGATATAATCATGGTCGTGGTTATGATCATAGTCGTAACCGTTGGCACCGCGGTCGGTGTTATAATCATAGTCGTGCTTGTTATAATCATTGTCGGTTATGATCATAGTCGCGCTGTTGGCAACTGCGGTCGCCAGTAACTGGGCGGTCGTGCGACTGGCGGTCGTAGTTGTTAAGTAATCATGGTCGTGGGTGTTATATAACTATTATCGTGGCTGCGATCGGCGGTCGTACTTGTTACAATCATGGTCGGGCAAGTTATAATCATAGATGTCGTTATTATAATCATAGTCGTGGTTGTTGGCGATCATTGTCGGTTGTTATGACTGGCGGTCGTGATTGTTATAATCGCATCGTCGCTGCTATAATCATATTCGTGGTGGTTGTTATAACTGCGAATGCCAGTTGGCGTAATCATGGCCGGTTATGACTGGCGGTCGGGAAGGTAACCAACTGGGCGGTCGAGGCCGTTATAACTGGCGGTCGTAGTTGTTACAACTTATGGTCGTGGTTGTTATGTACTGGCGGTCGCGGTTGCTGTTATAATCACCGTCGGTTATGATCATATTCGTTGTTGCTGGTAAACATGGTCGGTTGTTATAACTGGCGGTCGTGGTTGTTACAACTATTGTCGTGGTTGTTATAATCATGGTCGTATTATGATCATGGTCGTAGCTGTAATAATCATGGTCGCGTTATAATCATTGTCGTGGCTACGATCATAGTCGGTAGCGGTAATCATGGTCGTGGTTAAGGTAATCATGGTCCTGGTTATTATAATCATGGTCGGTTGTTATAATCAGCGGTCGTGGTTATGATCATGGTCGCTATAATCATGGTCGGGTGATATAATCATAAATGTGGTTGTTATAATCACGGTCGTGGTTGTTATAATCATAGTAGTGGTTATCGCGAAATCATTATCGTGATTATGATTATGTCGCCATATAATCATGGTCGGGTTGTTGGCAACTGGCGGTCGTGGTTGTTATAATCATGTCGTGGCGTGATCATGGTCGCAGTTCTTATAATCATGGTCGGGTGTTCTAATCATAGTCTTTGGTTGTTATAATCATAGACGTGGTTGTTATAATCACTCATCGTGGCAGGATCATAGTCGGTTGTTATAATCATGGTCGTGGTTGTTATCGTCATGGTCTTGGTTATTATAATCATGGTCGGGTTATTAGGCGGACCATATCGCGGGTAGTTATATTCTTTGGTCGTGGTTATGACTATAGTCGTGGTTGTCATAATCATGGTCGTGGTTGTAATAATCATGGTCGTGGTTGCGTAACCGCGATCAGCGGCTATGCGTAACTGCGGTCAAGCAGGATCATATTTTCAAAGCAGCATAATCATGGTCGGGTGTTATAATCATAGTCGTGGTTGTTATAATCATAGTCGTGGTTGTTATAATCAATAATGGTTGGTGATCATAATCCCGGCTGTTATAATCATGGTCGTGGTTGTTATAATCATGGTCGGTTGTTGCCAATCATGGAAGTGGTTGTTATAATCATAGTCAGCTCTATAATCATAGTCGTGGTTGCTATAATCATTGTCGGGCTTCTTTATAATCATTGTCGGTTGTTATAATCATAAATGCGGGTTATTATAATCATTATCGTGGCCGCGATTAGTCGTGGTTGTTATAACCTCATGGTTGTGGGTGTTATAATCATAGTCGTGGTTGTTATAATCATAGTCGGGCTATATAATCATTGTCGTGGTTGTTATAATCATAGTCGTGGATATTTTTAATCATTATCGTGGCCTGGCATTATAGACGCGGCTGTTATATTCATGGTCGGGTTTTATAATCATGGTCGTGGTTGTTACAATCATAGTCGTGGTTGTTATAACTGGGCGGTCGCTATATAATCATGGTCGTGGTTGCTGCAATCATGGTCGGGTTGTTATAATCATGGTCGCGGTTATACTATGGTGATAGTTGTTACAATCATGGTCGGGTGTTATAATCACTGTCGCGGGTTGCATCATAGTCGTGGGTTGTTATAATCATGCACGACGTTATAATCATGGTCGTCGTTGTTATAACTATATCGGGTTGTTATAATCATGGTCGTGATGTTAAACCAATGTGGTTGTTATGATCATTGTCGTGGTTGTTATGATCATGGTCGTGATT
>NW_024733268.1:0-43736 GCF_018991925.1 Homarus americanus
CTGATAAACAACCCAACAGCAAACAATACAAATCCAAGCGCCGAATGGGATATTCTCGACACTGTCATGAGAAAAACCTGCAGAGAGACCCTCCGACAGATCGAAAGAATACACCAGGACTGGTTTGATGAAAATAACCTGGCAATCAATGTGCTCATCGATGATAAAAGTGCTGCTTTAACTAACTGGCAGAACAACCCTCAGTCTCGGACCAAAGCCGATACCTTCCGCAAGAAGAAACAGGTGGCCCAGTGGAAACTTCTCAATCTAAAGAACGACTGGTTTAAAAATAAAGCATGTGAGAGACAAAAATTTGCAGATCAGCAAAAGATGTGCGAATTTTTAAATTCCACTAAAACATTTTATGGGCCAGTCACTCGTGGCGCAGCCCCCCTCCTCTCATCCGATGGTAACTCCCTAATTAAAGATGATGAAGGCCTCCTTCAGCGCTGGAAAGAGCACTATCATTTACTGCTCAACCGAAACACCGATGTGGATGTCCTGACTACCCAGCAGGTCCCTCAGCCTCCAGAGCTGACCCACCTCAGCTATCCTCCATCCCTGGATGAGGTAGCTACCGATAAAAAATAACAAACACTCAGGGCCTGATGGCATCCCAGCCGAGGTGCATAGAGCAGGAGGACCTCTGCATACCAGCGGTCTCCACTCTCTCGTGGAGAATATATGGAAAAAGGAGGAAATCCCCCAAGCTCTTAAAGATGCCTCCATTATAAATATTTATAAGAACAAGGGAGACCGGTCAGACTGTGGCAACTACCGCAGGATCTCGCTGCTGTCCATAGCTGGCAAGGTTATCCTCCTAAACAGACTTCTTCCTGAGGCAGAAAACTTCCTCCCAGAATCTCAATGTGGTTTTAGATCATCATGTGGCACCACTGACATGATCTTTGCTGACCACCAGATACAGGAAAAATGCAGAGAACAGCATTGTGACCTGTATATGGCTTTCATCGACCTAACCAAGGCCTTCGACTCGGTAAACAAGGAGGCCCTCTGGTGGACCCTCAGCCATTTTGGCTGCCCACCAAAATTCATCGCCATTGTGAGGCAACTCCAATATGGCATGAACGGCAGTGTCCTGCACAATGGCACCCAGTCTGAGATCTTCCCCATCGAAATGGGGGTAAAACAAGGGTGTGTACTGGCACCAACTCTCCTTTCCATTTTCTTAGCTGCCTTCCTTACTCGTGCCAGTGCCAATTTAGCCGGCAGGGTGGACATCGAGTACAGGGTGAAGGGGGTGTCTTTTCAACACAAAACGACTCCAGGCAAGAACATGGGTGTCAGCAGCTTCCATTACTGAACTTCAGTATACAGACGACCTCACCCTTGTTGCCCACACTGAACATGACCTACAGGAGATCCTGAACACCTATGCAGATGCGTATGCACACTTCGGCCTTGAGATGAATGTACGTTAAAGACTCAGATTCTCTTTCAGCCTGCCCCTGGTTCAGACACACCTCCACCATCCATCCAGCTTAACGGTACTACCCTCTCTAATGTTACCCACTTTCGGTTTCTCGGCTGCCACCTATCCACCACCGCAGACATCGATGAAACATCGGATCAGTTGTGTATCTCAAGGCTTTGGCAGACTCCTAAACCATGTCTTCAGTTGTAGGGAGCTGAAATTATCTACAAAGTTGCACGTACAGTATATTGAGCAGTGGTCTTACCCACCCTGCTAGTGCTATATGGCAGTGAGACATGGGTCACATACAGGAGGCACCTGAAGGCACTTGAACAACTGAAAAGATATAACGATAGTCTTAAGGCAAACCTGAAAAGTGCCAAATCGACCCACTCACCTGGGAGACGATTATTCCACACTGTAATGCTTGGAGGCGTCACCACACAAGAATGTGCCAATACTTTCGAGTTAGCCCGACTACAGTACATACCGAGGCAGACAAGCGCCAACGCTCGAAAGATGCTGCCGTCACCCATCCCGCATTAGATGTAGCCCTCCACATATGCAACATGTGTGATTGACCCTGCCAGTCCCATATCCGACCTAAGTGACATCCTTAATAACTCATATCATTGTATCATAGCTGGATGATCATTATATTCGATTCCGAGTGACAGCAAAGTAGTTGTAGTAGTTGTAGGGCAGTGGCAGGGAACCTGCAAGTTTGTGCTGGCCACCAGGCTGGAGGAGAAGCTGCCATTCACGCCGTGAGAACGATATTTGAGCAGAGTGAGTGTGAGGCCGTTCTCCTGGTGGACACTTCAAATGCATTCAACATACTTACCCGCAAGGCCGCACTGCACAACATCAAGATCAAGTTTCCAAGCTTTGCAATGTATGTTGAAAACACCTATAGGAATCCATCAGACCTTTATATAGTAAATAACAAGGCTCTAAGAGGTGATACCATCATACAGTCAACTGAGGGAACTATGCAGGGGGACCCTGTTGCAATGGCAATGTCCGCAATAGGCCTATCCGTGCTCCAAAAACAATAAAATTTGAAACAACCGAGGTCAAGCAACTGGCGTATGCTGACGATCTTACAGGAGCAGGAAAAGTGAAGGACATAAAAAAGTAGTGGGACCTGGTAACATCACGAGGTCCACAAATAGGGTACCACCCAAACGCCAGCAAGTCCTTCCTCATTGTGAAGCCAGAACAATATGAACGGGCAATGGAGGTGTTCGGTGGTAGAGAGGTCAAAATAACAAAGGATGGCCAAAGACACCTAGGCGCAGTAAGCGGCACGACGGACTTCAAGACCGAGTACGTAACGGGAAAGGTGAATGAGTGGGTCAGGGAAATCCAAGCTCTGTCAGATATTGCTAACACAGAGCCACATGCGACACTTGCGACATTCACCCATGGAGTCAAGCATCGCTGGAACTACCTGATGCGCACTATCCCTGATATCGGACCCCTTCTCCACCCTATGGAAGAAGCTATCAGCGTCCATTTCATTCCCAAATTAGTGAAACGCCTTCACTTAACCCCAACAGAAGCATCACTCCTTGCACTACCACCAAGACTAGGAGGAATGGGATTGACCAATCCAGAGGAGATTGCTGCCACTGAACATCAAAACTCAGTTTAGCTCACGGCAGCCCTCACTGACCACATAATAGCTCAGAAAGCAACAGATGAGGTGGATACCTGTGAAGTAAACAAGATTCGAAGGTCCATTATGACAAAACGACAGCACAGCCAAAGTGACAAGTTGCAGCAACTGATGATGCTGCAAGTACCAGAGAATTTGAAGAAAAAAAAGTAGCTATAGCATAGGAGGTGGGTGTCTCGAACTGGTTAACTACATTACCAATAAGGGCAAATGGTTTCAGTCTCAATAAAAAAGAATTTACAGATACCATTGCTCTAAGGTACGGTAGTCCAGTAGAAGGTTTGCCCTCCCAATGAGTGTGTGGCTCTTCCTATGACGTCGATCACGCCATGGTGTGCAAGAAAGGTGGCTTCATTTGCATGAGGCATGATGAAGTAAGGGATCTCACAGCAAATATGTTGAAGGAAATATGCCGTGATGTCATGGTAGAACCGACCTTTCTTCCATTGGACGGTGAGATTTTCCAACATAGGACTTCAAACACATCCAACGAAGCCTGCGTTGACGTCAGTGCTCGAGGATTCTGGACGCGAGGACAGCGAGCCTTCTTTGACATCAGGATTTTTTATTCCATGGCCGCGTGTCACTGTAACTTAGCTCTATGCTGCACACAGGAGGAACGAGAACGACAAGATAAGGGCATATGGGGAGAGAATTCATAATGTTGATCAAGGCACCTCTGGTGGGATGGGACCAAGTGCAAGATGCTTCTACGCCAAACTCGCGGAGGTGCTATCCGAACAGAAGCAGCAGCCCAGAAGTTATGTTACAGCCTGGATGAGATGTCGACGGTCCTTCTTTGTCCTTAGGTCTACTTTGCTCTGCCTCAGGGGAGCGAGAGCATCGCCCCCAAAGCCGACAACAGTTGCAGATATTGACTGAGGCAACAGTCACTGAATGCTGCATAGATCTGAGGCTCAACTAACTCAACGCAGCTAGGATAGCTACTTATGTACAAGGATATTTAATTTTAAGTAATAAAATGACAGTAAAGGTGTGGCTATTGGGGGAAGTTGGAGGCCATTAAAAAAGAAAAGAAAAGTGTGTGTGTGTGTAAATAATAATAATAATATTTAATAAACGGCTTATTAATAGAGTTGCAGCCGGTGGCTGAAAATATACAAACTTACATGTGATTTAGACATAATAATATACATTCAATACATTTAGAGGTCTATACAGTACATAAATCAGTTGTTGTTTATTATTTTAACAATAGATGGGATAGTGCTGTTCTTATATCTATCGGTGCGGGCTCTTATGGGCTGAATTTTGTTGAAGTGGTGGGCTGCCCGAGGTTGGTGGGGGACTGCCGGTGGCAGGTGGTGGCGATGACGTACGTGTGTGTGTGTGTGTGTGTGTGTGTGTGTGATAATAAAAATTAACGGTTTATTGAAAAAGTTCTGCAGCCGGAAGGCTGAAAATTTACATTGGACATAAATGACTTTTTACATACATTGATGGTTTAACAAAAGCCTTTATTAGAGAAAGGTAAAGGAACATACAGATTAATGTAGGTGTTGAACAGCAAACACGTAGTGTAGTAACTCCCTCCCAGATGGTGTTAGGAGGGACCTCATGTGGTGTAGTAGTTCCATTACAGATGGTGTTATGAGGGACCTGACGTGGTGTAGTAATTCCCTCACAGATGATGTTATGAGGGGCATCACGTGGTGTAGTAATTCCCTCACAGATGGTGTTATGAGGGACCTCACGAAGTGTAGTAATTCCTCACAGATGGTGGTATGAGGGGCCTGACGTGGTGTAGTAATTCCCTCACAGATGGTGTTATGGGGGCCTCACATGGTGTAGTAACTCACAGATGGTGTTATGAGGGGCATCACATGGTGTACGAATTCCCTCACAGATGGTGTTATGAGGGGCCTGACGTAGTGTAGTAATTCCCTCACAGATGGTGTTATGAGGGATCTCACGTGGTGTAGTAATTCCCTCACAGATGGTGTTATACGAGTGAGGTTTGGTTCCAGGCCTTCCTATCTTAGACGGATTAACACATCGCTGGTTGTTGTTGGGTCTCATGGGCAGTTATCACTGGGTACCTGGGACCTCACTGTGTGAAGATTAACTTGGGTACGAATCGGCTGTTACTGTTGAGTTGTTCTCACTGACTTAAGCACTGTTCACCTCTGTTCAACACTGGTTCCATTCCTTTCTTAAATGAAATTGTAACTTCTGGCGAGAACGCGTTGATATTCCAGTGGGGAGGAGGGTTCAGAGAGGGAGTATAAATATAAAAATTACACAATTGACAAATTTGGACGACTACATCACTTTCAGAGTAGCCTATTGCAGATGACCTAGCTTCTTTCCCCTGTCCGTACTTTCTGCACTCATTTTGCTCAAGAGATAAAACAATGACCATACCAAAATCAATAAGCATATTACCTTCCTTGATCAATAATGACTTAGTAAAATATCTTCTGTCTCCACCTATGCACTGGTATTCCCACACATTCATCTGGTAGGGAGGGTTGGTGAGGGGTGGGAGGGAGGGACCGGCGACCAACCACCTGGCACCACGGTGTGAAGAATATTTTTTTTTTTATTAACTGAAGATATTTGTTTTAGCTCATAAAATTCATACAAATTACCGGGCCAGAATATAATTTACATTGCTGGAATTCTTACAATTTGATGATCATTTTGAATATAAACATCATATATTTTGCATTAGACACAAATTTTAGATATAATGTTTACTCGAGTAAATATGTTATCTTTTGTGCAAAATATATGACATTTATATTCAAAATATTCCTGGTTTTACAAGGAATCCAGCAATGTCAATTATATTATCCTAACTTTAATCTGAGGTATTATTTAATACTAAATGTTAAAATCTAGTTTTTTCACCAAACCTTTCTCTTGAAGGGAGGATTGGTGGGGGGTGGGGGGGAGGGTTGGGACGGACCGACCATCTGGCCCGGTTGGAAGAGGGGGGGAGGCAAGGTGGGGTACTTTGATTGACAGATAGTGTAAGTGAGAATATTTTTTTATTAACTGAAGATATTTGTTTTAGCTCATAAAAATTCCTTTACAAATTGGCCAGAATATAATTTACATTAACGGTCTTACAATTTGATGATCATTTTTGAATACTAAACATCATAGATTTTTGCATTGAGCAGCTGTTTTAGAACTGGTATTTCTCTGAGTAAATATATTTATCTTTTGTGTGCAAAATCACCAAACATTTGCCAATCAAATATTCCACCTGATCTTACAGAGAATCAGCAATGTCAATTCTCATTATCTAACTGGTTTGAGGGTGTTTATTTTATTTACTATACCTGGTTTTTACAAAAATTTCTCCAGGAAGAGCCAGTGGTGTATCTGCAACTGTTGTTGTGTCGGCTTTGGGGCCGATGCTCGCGTTCCTCTGAGGCAGAGCAAAGCAGACCTAAGGAGAGAGAAGGACAGTCTACATCTCATCCAGGCTGTAACATAACTTCTGGGCTGCTGCTTCTGTTCGGACTGCACCTCCGCGAGTCTGGCGTAGAAACATCTTGCACTTGGGCCCATCCCACCAGAGGTTGTGAACACCAGAGGAGTGAAGCTGCCTTGATCAACATTTTGAATTCTCTCCCCATATGCCCTTATCTTGTCGTTCTCGTTTCTCTTGTGTGCAGCATCGAGAGCTAAGTTACGGTGACATGCTGAAGACCATAAAATTTGTGAACCTAATGCATGGGGTGTATGCAGATCACTAGGTGGTAAAAAAAAAATAAATACGTAAATAAATAAAATTACGGGGATTAGCCCACCCGGGCACAGGTCACTGACCCACATCGGGGCCTGGTTGGTGATAATGTAATAATATTAATAATGATAATGCTAATAATAATAATAATTGTAATAAAGAACCATAAAGAAATGCAAAAATGAAAAAAAATAAAGATTGAGAAACAATGTACCTGTATGTATGTTGTGTTGTCAATAGTAAGAGAAACAATTGAGACCCTGCAATTGTGTGTAAATGCAGCATGAAGTCAGATCAGCAAAAATTTTTGTGATGACATGTGTTCTTTGACTTTTCCATTTTTTATTCACGGTTTCTGTGCTGGTTCATATTTATTTACTAAAGTGGTTAATGTTTTAAAGCAAATTCTATTGAAATATGAATGGCAAATGAAAAAAAATGAATAGAGGGACTTCAATGAGGTGGGTTAGGGAAATGTACTTTGAAAATGTATGTTTTATTTCCGTATCTTTATGTCATAATGGACCTTCCGATTATGCTTGACGTCGGCCCCTTCCCCCCTCTCTGCCGCTCTGTCTCTCTCTCTCTCAATATCTCTCTCTCTCTATATATATATATATATATATATATATATATATATATATATATATATATATATATATATATATATATATATATATATATATATATATATATATATATATATATATACAGGTATTGATAAAATCACACGGGAAAATGGAAACAACGGAGTACCTTAGCTTTCGTCTTTATTCAAGACATCTTCAGAGGCACTGGATTACATGGACAGAGAGAGGCTTAAATATACAGGGTGACCTTAAAAACATGAGGTCAGGTCATAATGATGTCATCCACTAATCCACATACCAACACACACGTAGAGGAGCTTAAAAGAAGGGGGGTGACGTGACTACAGTCAACCCTCACTTTACGGGGTCCCACATTCCGCGTTTCCACGTTTACGCGGTGCCCTGCCAGAACCCAGGATGCTCACATTCCGCGGTGGGTGTACCCCTTTACACGGTGAAGTATAATTTTTTTTAATTTAGCTCATAAAATTCATACAAATTATCCGGCCAGAATATAATTTACATTGCTGGAATTCTTACAATTTGATGATCATTTTGAATATAAACATCATAGATTTTGCATTAGACATACAAATTTTAGATATAATGTTTACTCTTGAGTAAATATGTTATCTTTTGTGCAAAATATATGATATTTATATTCAAAATATTCCTGGTCTTACAAGGAATCCAGCAATGTCAATTATATTATCCTAACTTTAGTCTGATTTATTATTTATTACTAAAAGGGTAAACAGTCTGGTATTCCCACACATTTATCTAGTAGGGACGTTGGTGGGGGGTGGGGGGGAGGGAGGGAGGGACCGGCGACCGACCATCTGTTACTGTGTGAAGAATTTTTTTTTTATTAACTGAAGATTTTTATTTTAGCTCATAAATTCATACAAATTACCCGGCCAGAATATAATTTACATTGCTGGAATTCTTACAATTTGATGATCATTTTGAATATAAACATCATAGATTTTGCATTAGACATACAAATTTTAGATAAAATGTTTAATCTGAGTAAGTATGTTATCTTTTGTGCAAAATATATGACGTTTATATTCAAAATATTCCTGGTCTTACAAGGAATCCAGCAATGTCAATTATATTATCCTAACTTTAATCTGAGGTATTATTTAATACAAAATTTTAAAATCTAAATTTTTCACCCAACATCTCTTGAAGGGAGGATTGGTGGGGGGTGGGGGGGAGGGTTGGGACTGACCGCGCGGTTGGAAGAGAGGGGGGGAGGCAAGGTGGGGTACTTTGATTGACAGATAGTGTCGTGAAGAATATTTTTTTTTTTTTTATTAACTGAAGATATTTGTTTTAGCTCATAAAATTCATACAAATTACCCGGCCAGAATATAATTTACATTGCTGAAATTCTTACAATTTGGTGATCATTTTGAATATAAACATCATATATTTTGCATTAGACATAACATTTTTAGATAAAATGTTTAATCTGAGTAAGTATGTTATCTTTTGTGAAAAATATATGACATTTATATTCAAAATATTCCTGGTCTTACAAGGAATCCAGCAATGTCAATTATATTATCCTAACTTTAGTTTGAGTATTATTTATTACTATACCTGGTTTTCCCCCCAAAATTTCTCAGAGAGGGAAGAGCCGGCAGTGTAGTGTGAGAGGGGGAGGGAGTCATGTCCATTATTTGAATGGACATTAACTTGGCGACTGTATTTCTCTAAAGTATTAATTGTGTGCATGTACCATCATAAAATTAAGATGTTATTTTTACTACAACATAGTTATGTGTCGTCAAAAAGTGGAGTTTGGGGATCGGCCTGGACTCCATTTCAATTAATCCCATATGTTATGTTATTCACTTTACGCGTTTCTCTCTTTCCGCGGTACCCTCCTGGTTACATTAACTGTGTAAAGTGAGGGTTAACTGTAGTCAGGTCAGGTCAAAAATAAGGGACCCACAAAATAACTATCTTACATCTAGATCAAAGGTTTTCATAGCATTTTTAACCTTGGGCCACTGACAAATAAATTTATGTAACATATTATCAGTTTTAAACTGACCATCACTAAGGTTTATTGATTTTAATTCCTTAATCAAACTAGCTTCAACCAGAAGTCTTTCTGTGACACAAGATGATTTAAATACTTCTAAGCTTTTTTCCCAAGCAATGGGGTGATATATATATTCCTGACCAGTGAGGTATTGTTTGTATAAGGAATTCCGCGTGTATATGGAGTGTTCAGATATTTTGGTAGCCTCGTGTTTCCTAGCTGGAGTCTGTGAAATGTTACTACGATGACCACATAGTTGGCTCATGTTGCAAAGGGGCCCCTCCGCAATGATAACTTAACCCGGGCCCTGCACCCCTCTAAGGACGGCTCTGACCTCAATCTTTATACAATTCATCTCTCATACTCTCTGCACTACCTACCAAGCCACCAATTATCCAACCAAGACCTACCCAACCACCTTCTGAGCATAACCGAATGTGCTTCCTGATCAGCAAGTATACAAATGACCATTACCCTAGTTGGAGACACATGGTAAGTGTAAACTAGTGCAGAGAGGAGGGAATGAGTAGAGGCAGCACATCGAGCCCTCTCGTGGCAAGAATTCGCACTATGCCACCGCCCGCCAAATTCAAAACAGCTCTGTAGCTCCACCACCGATTGTCAGATCTCCTCTGTATCAACGAAACTTGTGGGGTATTTCCCTTATATGTAATATGCTGTTATGCGAATCGGTGGTTTTTGGGGTATACCTGTACATGATTTGCTCTTACAATAATATTATGAAAAACTGCTTTAGCCTTTATTAATTAATTTCTGTTACTATTTCACAGAATTGTGTTCCTCCCCCCCAAAAATAAAGCAAATCAGATACTACTTTCTGATTGAAGGTTTCTGGAATTCGTGACATAAATTATTTAGACAAATGTACATCACATAACCACAGTAATGAAATTGTGCTATCACCACAGGCCAGGGCAGTAGTGTTGGAATGCCGGGAGGAAGCAGGTCGCCGCAAACGTCTCATTGCAGAAGAACGAGCTGCCCTCACTACTCGTACCACTGCAGCTGAGGCTGCCCACCGCCGCCTGCGAGCCCAGCTAGAGAGATATGAGACCTTGGCTGTTCAGCTGGTGAATGACCTCAGGCTCAACCAGCCTGGCAGTGCCCGCCGCACCTCTACCAATACCACCACCTCTAACACACACACCTCCTAATACCTCTCATGTTATAAAGAAAAATAGGAGACAAAGGCAATATATAAATAAATATAATAGGCACAATACCCTACAGTAATTGGTTTAGTAAAATTTTTATTTTTTTTTTTACAGGGATTAGCCCACCCGGGCACAGGTCACTGACATACATCGGGGCCTGGAGGGCTAAAGTATAAATAATAATAATAATAAAGAACCGTAAATACAAAACTGAATAAAAAATGTCAAGAATGAGACACGATATACAATATGTTTGTTGTGTTGTCAATTGTAAGAGTAACAATTGAGATCCTGCAATTGTGTGTAAATGAGGCAGAAAATCAGATGAGCAACCTGGGACTTGGTCACAATTTTTGTGATGCCATATGGCAGCAGGGTCAACCATGAGACAACACATTATGCTTCCAATATCTTCCCAGATGTTAGTACCTCCCATTTAAAATCTTGGAGAAAAAAAAAATTATATATACCTGGGTATATACAGTACGTATATATATATATATATATATATATATATATATATATATATATATATATATATATATATATATATATATATATATATATATATATATATATATATATATATATATATATATATATATATATATATATATATATATATATATATATATATATATATATACAGTATTACCCCGCCTAACGCGGTTTCACTTAACGCGTTTTATCATATACGCGGTGCCTCGCCAGAGCTGAACTTTCACTTAACACGGATTTTTTCATCATATACGCGGTGAGTGTCCGGCTCGAGACGCTATTTTTAGATTTGCCCCACCCGCCACCCTGCCTGACTGCCTGTTTTAGCTCATAAAATTCATACAAATTACCCGGCCAGAATATAATTTACATTGCTGGAATTCTTATAATTTGGTGATCATTTTGAATATAAACATCATATATTTTGCATTAGACATACAAATTTTAGATAAAATGTTTACTCTTGAGTAAATATGTTATCTTTTGTGCAAAATATATGACATTTATATTCAAAATATTCCTGGTCTTACGAGGAATCGAGCAATGTCAATTATATTATCCTAACTTCAGTTTGAGGTATTATTTATTACAAAAAAGTTAAGTATTCTGGTTTTCCCACACATCTCCTTGGGACGGTTGGTGGGGGGTGGGGGGGAGGGAGGGACCGACCGAACATCTGTTACCCTGTGAAGAATATTTTTTTTTTTATTAACTGAAGATATTTGTTTTAGCTCATAAAATTCATACAAATTACCCGGTCAGAATATAATTTACATTGCTGGAATTCTTATAATTTGATGATCATTTTGAATATAAACATCATATATTTTGCATTAGACATACAAATTTTAGATAAAATTTTTAATCTGAGTAAGTATGTTATCTTTTGTGCAAAATATATGACATTTATATTCAAAATATTCCTGGTCTTACAAGGAATCCAGCAATGTCAATTATATTATCCTAACTTTAATCTGAGGTATTATTTAATACAAAATGTTAAAAAAAAAAATTTTCACCCCACATCTCTTGAAGGGACGATTGGTGGGGGGTGGGGGGAGGGTTGGGACTGACCGCGCGGTTGGAAGAGGGGGGGAGGCAAGGTGGGGTACTTTGATTGACAGATAGTGTCCTGAAGATTATTATTTTTTTTATTAACTGAAGATATTTGTTTTAGCTCATAAAATTCATACAAATTACCCGGTCAGAATATAATTTACATTGCTTGAATTCTTATAATTTGATGATCATTTTGAATATAAACATCATATATTTTGCATTAGACATACAAATTTTAGATACAATTTTTAATCTGAGTAAGTATGTTATCTTTTGTGCAAAATATATGACATTTATATTCAAAATATTCCTGGTCTTACAAGGAATCCAGCAATGTCAATTGTATTATCCTAACTTTAGTTTGAGGTATTATTTATTAAAATTTAGTGGTTTTCCCCCAAAAATTTCTCAGAGAGGGACCCTCTGGGTTCTATTGACCGCGTTAAGTGGGGACCAACTGTATGTATATATATATGTATATATATATATATATATATATATATATATATATATATATATATATATATATATATATATATATATATATATATATATATATATATATATATATATATATATATATATATATATATATATATATATATATATATATATATATATATATATATATATATATATATATATATATATATTAAAAGAGACTTGGGTAAAATTTTGTTTTGTGATCACCTTGGTATATATTAAAATAAAAGTTCAGATAATCTTGGTGATATCATAAGTACTTTGGTCGCTCAACATGAAGTACATCTTCAGCCATCAACTTTCTCATCAAAGTACAGTATGTAAAACAATATTTCCTTTTCTAAGAAAGTGAATTACTCCAAAGAAAATATTTCTTAATAAATATAATTTTTTAAAGAATGTTTAATTTAGCCCAAGGTGGAAGCCTTCATAAAGATATAAAAATTGCTAACCATGTGTACTGACAAGTGCTTGACACCACCAGCTAAGCTGGCATCCTCTTGCCTGTATGTAAACAGCTACTGACAGTCAATACTTCACCGGAGGCTACCTGTGCAGTAACATTTTTTTCCTTTGGACATTTTCATTCAACTGAAGTCTCTAGCATATCTCAGGGACCAGACAGTGTAACACAACTACAAATGGAGATGCACCTTACTTTTGAAGAGTGTTAGGAGGGACGAACGTGGTCGGACAGATGGCCGAAGGACATTTGGCCGACGGACGTTTCACTGACGGACATTTGACCGAATGGACACCGAGCCGACGGGAGACAGGACGAAACATCTAGGTATGTGAATGCCCTTCTTATGAGACCTAGTAGTTTATTTGCTTGATTTATTTTACCCTCAACCAAGAGCTTTCAGTTCATTGTCAACATACACATCCAGTCATTTTTACATTTGGTCTCAGTTAATGTTGTTTCTTTGAGCAGTTGGGACATGTGATATGCCTCTTCACTATTGATATGACCTACGGTAGGTATATCCTTTTGCATTTCGTGATGTTGCATATTAAACAGCTATTCTTTTGACCACACCTGAAGCCGATAGATATCTTCCTGTAGTGCTTCAGTTAAAATTTGTACAGCAATAATGTAACACAAATTAAACAATGTTATTTCTTGTGCCATTTCAATGGAGCGCACATTTTTAAACACCCGAATTTAAGTTTGGGACAAATGTTAAAACAAGGATCGGTGTAGTGCTAAATAAAGAAGTGAGGAACACATTTTGAAAGTGTTACTCAGAAACAGTTAGGACAATGGCGAGCGTAGTGAGCCCATACAGCTGAGGGTCCTGGGAGCGCTGTAAGCCCCTAGAAAAGTTTTTTGAAATCTGATCAATTCAGGGATATTTTGGGCCATATGCACTGGATATTAGGATATATTCCAAGGTTGAAGATGCAATATTTCCAGTGTCATTACATTAAATATATAACTGTAATTTCACCAGTTGTGTCAATGCATACAATGGTACAATAATACTGTAGTCTTCCAAACTTCCACCAGTGCTAAGAGCCAATTTATCACTAAAAATGCTCTGAAAATTTATTCCCAGGCCCAGAGTGGACTGATTTGGAGCGAGTTTCCGGAATTTTCTCGAAATTGTCCAGAAAATGCACCTGACTTTCAGCCTCGGAAAATCTTTCACAAACCCTGAATTGAGAAAAATTTCCCCAGAAAATTCTGAGCAAATTTCAATTCCGCCAACTGGAGAGTTCTGCCTGAGAGGGATTCTGGCTAACGGAGATATTACTGCACATTAAGGATATATGATCAACAACTTTATGAATATAAAAAATAGCTGTCAAACCATAACACTGGTGGAGTTAATCTGACCCCACCTCACTGCCACCCTCTCTTTTGCCAAGCTCCCCCTCACTCAGAGATTCCCCCCTCCCCCCACATCGTCTTGCACCATCTATGGGTAAATTTAACGACTGCTTCTGATTGACAACTCAATGAGTCGCGTGGTTCACGGAGGGAGAGGGTGATCCAATTTTTTTTTTAGCATATACACACGAATGCACATGTGCTGTTGCCACGTTAGCCATATCTCACAACCAGGCGGACCAGGCAGAACTGTTGTGGTGTACCTCAGGAACACATCTTCCACACTCAACAAGGACCCCACCCCCACCCCCACTCCTCATTTTAAAAGTACAGGTATACAAACAAAACCAGCTGGTAAATTACTGCTTGTCATATATTTTTCATTCAGGCATCACACATTTAACTGATACAAAGCACTGGTTTCAAGCCATAGTGTTTCTAATACCTTATATATAATGGAATCAACCTTTTTTTAGTCCTCTACAAACATATTTTCAAGCTGATTGTCCTAAGAACATTCAAATTTTCCCATAAAATCAAGTAATCATCAGGTTAATGTGACATTCCTGTATACTGTATATATCAAATTCATGTCGGGTATTTACTTATCCTAATCATACACTTCAGAGAGGAAAATGGGGTTTTCTTTTCCCTGTGTAATTTTCCATCTTTCTAAATTATATATTAAATGCAAAGCTTTTAGAATATCTTGAGTACAGTTCTATGATAGGTTTTCTCCTTCATGAACTCTTGCACGTTTTAGTAACTGAGAATTTAGTGAAAATATTTCATGACACAATGGACACTGAAATGGTCTTTCTCTCATATGTACTTTCATATGAGCTACAAGTTTAAACTTATGTGTAAAGTCTTTAAGACACTCTGAGCACTGAAATGGTTTCTCTCCAGTGTGAACTCTCATATGCCTTACTAAATGTGATTTCTGCGAGAAGTCTTTGGGACACTCCAAACACTGAAATGGTTTCTCGCCTGTATGAACTCTCATGTGTGCTTTTACGTCATTATTTTGTTTGAAGCTTTTTGGACACTCTAAACACTGAAATGGTTTCTCTCCGGTGTGAACTCTCATGTGTGTTCTTAGAGCGGATTTTTCTGAAAAGCATTTAGAACATTCTGAGCACTGAAATGGTTTCTCTCCCGTATGAACTCTTCTGTGTGCTTCTAAATGTGCTTTACATGAAAATCCTTTAAGACATTCTGGACACTTATATGGTTTCTCACCAGTATGAAGTTTCATATGAGTTACAAGGGAACATTTCTCTGAAAAATTCTTCATACATCCAGGACATTGAAATGGGTTCTCTCCTGTATGAGTCCTCATATGGTGTGCCAGTTCATATTTTTTGGAAAACTTTTTTAAGCATTCTGCACAATGAAATGGTTTTTCTCCTGTATGGATTCTCATATGTGTCACAAGGTTTGATTTACGTGCATACTCTTTACAACACTCTGGGCACTGATATGGTCTCTCTCCTGTATGAATCCTCATGTGTGCTGCTAAATGAGATTTAAGTTTAAAGCATGTATTGCATTCTGAGCACTGAAATGGTTTTTCACCTGTATGAACTCTTGTGTGAATTTTTAGATGAGATTGCTTTGAAAAACCCTTTGGACACACAGAACACTGAAATGGGTACTCTCCACTATGAACTCTTATGTGTGCTACTAGGTAAGATTATTGTTTAAAGTTTTTAGGGCATTCAGGACATTGGAATTTCTTCCCTGAATGTAATCTCATATGTTCTACCAGTGATGATTTGTGTGAGAACTCTTTAAGACACTCTGAACACTGAAATGGTGTTTCATCTGTATGGACTTTCATATGTCTTACTAAATTGGATTTGAGTGAAAAGCTTTTAAAGCACCCAGAACACTGAAATGGGTTCTCTCCAGTGTGGACTTTCATATGTCCTACTAAATGAGAATTTTTTGAGAATTTTTTCAAACATATTGAACACTGAAATGGTTTCTTTCTTTTATGAACTCTCATGTGTTCTACCAGAAGAAATTTTTCTGAAAATTCTTTATAACATTCAGTACACTGAAATTGTTTTTCTTCCATATGAACTCTCATATGGTCCACTATATCAGTTTCAAGTGAAAATTCTTCCTGGCACTCTAAACAGTGGAATGATTGCTCTTCTGAGTGAGCTTCCATTGTAAAACTATCCAGTCTATCTCATTTGTGAGGCTTTCAGGCAACTTGAGTTTTGAATTCAGTTCTTAATGCCTTGTAAATTGCACTTATACATTAGAAATAACAGTAAACTGATGCAAGATTATGTTGTGATAATGCCACATATACACATCACAATATCAAACCTTCCATGCTGTTTAAATGAGAGTTGTTAATATAATCAATCACATGTGTATAAATAACAATACAATGCAATGTAAAGCTTTCTCACTATTCTCAATGAGGACAGCTTCAGTTATGAGACCAAGAGACTTTGAAGGAATCAGGAAAATTCAATTAAAAAAACAAATGGGATTAACTAACTGTCAATACAATCAACAGTACTATAATAATATTGTGAAACGATATACTGTAATATGAGATGGGTGTGAATACACTATGTGCAGTATACTTTTGTGGGGATGAACTTTAACTACACGAGATGTTAATGCTGCATATGACACCCAACTGACAGGTGTTACCCCATGACTATACTGTTCACTGATTTTGTATGTACAATCCTTTACACATGTGAATGCCTTTAATAAACTGTGTTGATCCTATTGGGGGCAGCTTCTGACAATACGATCAACTTTAAAACACGTAATACGTATACAGTACTTTTGCCAATAAGGTTAATTTAAACATACTGGGTGTTGACAGTCATGTTACTTCTTCAGGTACAAAGATGATGTATAAAGAGGCAGGATGTAGTACTATACAATATCCGCAACACTCAAACTTTTAAGTCTTGTATCAACTTCGAGCTTGTTCTAAAATTTTGCTGTTGGGATATACAATTTTTCAACCATATCCAGTACAGTACTGTATATGGGATACATAAATTAAATTTGTAATTTATTTTCAATGTACCTTTCCTTGTCCATCATTCTTAGCTGCACTTTTACATGTGGACATAATAAATATTCTTTATGGACTTGACAAACTTATAACAACCCTTGTCTCATAAAATAACAAGTTCATCATACATCTACACCTGGAAAAAGTTCCTTCATGTGTCTTACATATTCTTGGTTGAATGACCATCAGTAAGTCAAACTGTATTCACTGTAGTGAACGTACTTGTCATATTGTTCTGCTAATCTACTGTACTACTTCTGTACTCACATTTTGTACATGTCTTTCACCTCACATCTGCGGAAACAAAACCCATTACCAATTTCCATACATGATAGATGTACACATAAACTCGAAAACAATTCTTAACGTTTTTACAAGTTTAGAAAAGTTAGGCAAGTATTTTAAAAGAGCAGATTTCTTACATTTATTGTCTGTATTTTATCTCTATCTACGATCAAGTGAGCAGGGCATGAAGGATGAGGGGAAATTGTGGGGTAAAACACGGTGAAAAATTGATCATATGGCACTAAAAATGATGTCTCTTGGCACTTTTTACGTGAAGAAATTAATTATTTACTGTAAATACTCCGATGAAAAATCTTCTGAGTCACCAGGTGTTGTCTGCTTGTTTAGAACCGACTCGCTCACAGGGGCGAATCCTGGGGGTCCAGGACCACCCCCCTATTCCTCAGAAAATTCCAATACTTTTTCTTTAATGCAGTATTGTACTCAGGCCTTTTTTTCTAGTAATGGGTAATTACTATTGACCTCAGAAAATCTCCTAATATCATGTGCGCATGGCTTCAAAATGGCCTCAAAATGCCCATGATATTGGTCAGATTTAAAAAAAAAATTCTGGGGGTCTTACAGCACCCCCCAAAAAACACAGGTGGGTGGGATTGTTGTGCTTGCCATGTTCGCCCACCCACAACTTCTTGGACAACCCCCCCCCCCCTTGATATTCCTGGATCCGCCCCTGGCTCAGTCCGAGCATACTCTCAGGTCCACAAAAAATTTATGGTATTACAAGGTATTATCGTTTTGGTCATCCACGGAATCTTAAGAATTTCGGTTTAGGTTAGATATAGTTCTTGGGTTTTGTGGTTTGGTTAGGTTAGGGCAGGTCAAAATCATTCAAAACACGTCAAAAACCGCCGGAAAAAAATAGGGATGACCGACACGATAATTTACCAAACCTACAATTACACCATGACACTTCGACAAAGCCGTTTTCATTGGTAACAAATGTCAAAATGGATAATTTCTCCTTAATATGGCGGGGGTCCATGGTTAGGGCCCTCCTGGCTAGGAAGTTAGGTAGGTTTCTTTGGTTGGTTAGGTCAGATTCTATTAGGTCCTAGTAGATGTCGCCTCTTTTAAAATACTTTTTATAATGATAGTAAATCCTGTGGAAAAATTTAACAAAAACGAACAATTCCTTCTGGTAGTAGAGCTGTTCTCTGTCATTACTGTTCTTTTTAGTAAAATACCCCACATTTTCCTTCTACTTCAAAGCCCGGTAAATTATCTTGGAAGTTTTGTGATAAATATTGTCTAGGATTTTAATATTAAATAACCACATTATTATTAATTTGCGACGGAAGTGTATAGATTGAAAGTTATGTAGAATGATGGGATATACGGTATCTTGCATGTGATAAAAACCTTAGATTCCATGGATGTACGAAACGGAAATATCATTATTACTGCCAGGTGTGCAAGAACTGCTAAATATTACCTATTACATAAAGTACAGAGTATTTATAAGAGTAAATACCTCAGTATAATGGATGGTGAGGTTTGTATGAACAAGCTTCTGCAGATGTATAATTCCTTAGTTTCATCAATTGTACAAATTACAAGGTGTCAATTTAAGATTGTTGCAAAATATTCTTGGTAGTTGATTGAGCCTTTTCATATTTAAACATACTACTGTGTTACATGTTTATGTTGGTATACGGTAGTTTAATTATGAAAGTAAATGCTAGTTTTGCCAAGCTCACCCGGGACCTCGGGCGCTTATGGCTCTGCTTAGCTCCTCCGTTTTCTATCTTGTAAATTATATTGATTTACTTTCCATTAATTTATGGAATAATTTGTTAAATGATGTTAAATTGAGTCAAAACGTTTGAATGACTTGAGATCATTTATAAAAAAAATTCTGAGAGGCCCCGGAATTACCAGAGATACTGATGATAAAGGATATAAAACATATACTGCCCCAGGGGAGGTGCACTCATAAACTTACACTTTACCTTTACTTTTATTCTCTTCGCCACTGATCGACTTGTTAGTCGCTTGGGTGGTTGGTCTCGTCTCTCTTATGCACTGTTTGTCTCGTAAATGACAAGCCAGAAGCTATACACTCCTCCATACAAATCAAGTTATTCAGGGACATTAAGAACCAAAAGGACCGTGGAGAGGTTGTGGGGTATTTAGTTTGTGTTCACACTCAGGATGGGATGCAGGAGGGAAACTCACGATGTGCTCTCTGTATACATGTTGTATTGGATGTACAATGCAGCTTGGTGCTGGGAAGTGGCAGCGTGGTTACAAGCGTGATGTAGAGAGAGCTGGTTGGTGAGGATGCTCAGAGGAGGACAGCTTGTGGGTCGCCATGCTCGCCGGCGGGAGCGAGGACCGCCAGGCAGGCGGAGGAGGTGGTGTTGCTAGCTGGTTGGTGTAGGTAGAAAGAGGCTGGTCGATACGATACGATACGAAGTCATTAGTTAAGAGGTGAAAGAAGATTATTAGGAATTGAAGAAAAAGTGGTGAAACTGAAATACAGTAGGAGTAGAAAGAATCTGGGCTCAACCAGATCGCTTCATCTTTCTTATTGGTGTTTTGTCTTTGTTCTGCTCCCTTGGGTCGTCAGACCTTTGTATTAATATTGGTTTATTTATATAATGCTGCTTATTATTATTATTTTTGTTATTGTTGGAGTTAGTGAGCCCGCCCAGGTCCTTGTGTAACTGGGAGGGTAGTCACATTTTTTTTTTGAGGTGTTAGTTAAGTGTTAGTTGTGTTAGTCTAAAGGTACACTGTATGGAGAGGCCTGCCAGGTTCTTAGTGGAGCTGGTTGGTCACTCTCATCTTTATTCCTCTAGTAATGTTTTATGTAGAAATGTGTATATTGAGGCAGGAGGTGGTTCAATTACTTCTTCCTGGCTGATATAGCTGGGAGGGTAATCACATTATTATTATTAATATTATTATTTTATTTATTTTTTATTTATTTTTTTTTTTGAGTTAGTGAGCCCGCCCAGGTCCTTGTGTAGCTGGGAGGGTAGTCACATTTTTATTTATTTATTTTTTTTTTTTTACTAAGATGTTAGTTCAATGTTAAATGTTAAATGTTAAATGTTAAATATTAGTTATGTTAGTCTAAAGGTACGCTGTATGGAGAGGCCTGCCAGGTTCTTGTGGAGCTGGTAGGTCACTCTCATCTTTTATTCTCTCTATTAATGTTTTATATGTATATTGGGGCAGGAGATGGTTCAATTACTTTCTTCCTGGCTGATTTAAACCAACTGTGTTCTTGGAATTCTTCGTTGTCTATATTATTTATCCAGTTTTGATATGTTTCTGTGTTAAGTTCAGTCACTTTTTTCCAAATATTTACAGCTTTGTTGTGTATATCTACATTGATTGCTAAGAGGTTTGCTCTCTTGTGTAGCTGTTCATTATTGATGTGGTCTGTATATTTTATGTTATATATAAATCTGAGGGCTATATTTTGTACTGTTTGTAACCTTTTAATGCACGTTTTACTAAGGGTGTTCAATGGGATGGGTGGGTAGTCCATAATTGATTTGACAAGGGCAATATAAATCTTTCTTTTGTTATTAATGCTAAGGTTCTTAAAGCGTTTTATTTTTGATAATCTTATTCTTGCCTGTCGTTCTTTATCTTTTAAGTATGTTATATATCCTCTTTTTGTTAGTTTTAATCCAAGCATCCTACCTTCAGTGTCGTATGGGTATAGTTCCTGGTCGACTATTACTGGACTTGTTTTAATCTTGGCTATTGGTATTATCTTGAATTTGTTCTTATTTGTCCTGATTTTCCATTTTTCTCAAAATCATTTATGTTTTTTTATCGCTCTTACCGTGTAGAGTGCCATAAATTGAGTTGATTTTCCTGGGTATGATACTATTTGAGTAATATCATCAGCAAACATTACATATTCGCTAAAGGGGGTAGGTTGAGGTGTGTCTGAAGTATAAATTGTATATAGTGTTGGAGAAAGGCATCCTCCTTGAGGTACTCCACTCTCAAGATTAAACATAGTTCCCATAAAGTTTCCAATTTGAATTTGTGCTCTCCTATCATCTAAATAGTTACACAATATTCTTAGCAAGTATTCGTTAAGTCCCAGTTTTAATATTTTATATTTCAAGCCTAAATGCCAAACTTTATCAAAAGCCTTAGAAACATCCCTTAAAATTATATTGATCTGGTTACCCTTGCTTTTTTCTATTGCAATTATTTCCGTTATTGTAGCTATTGCAGTTAGGGTATTTCTATTGGGCATAAATCCATGTTGTCTGTTGTTAGTTTTCCCATGTTGTGTTAAAAAGGCTATAAGTCTTGAATTTAATATTTTTTCCAATAGTTTCCCGGTAATTTCTAATAAAGATATTGGCCTGTGGTTTAATATTTCCTTATTGTCCTTACCCTCTTTAGGAATAAATATCATTTTTAGCATATTTTAGTTTGTCTGAAAGTGTCCAGTTATTAAGCATGCGTTATAAATGTTTAATAGTGTATTTAAATGTTTTCTAGGTAGATTCATGATCATATTTCGTGTAATACCTGTGAGCCCAGGGCTTTTTTCCTTAAATCTCCCTGCACAGTGCATCATTTCTCCCATGGTTATTATTTGATTATTAGGTAATAAGTTATAGTCTATATATTGCCTTGGGGTGATTCTATGTATTTGTCTTCTCATTTCTTCTTCTATCCTTTCTTCGTGTTCACTATCAAACTCTTCATTTTCCTCATCTGATATTTTAAAAACTTTTACCCATTCCCTTTTGAATGCTGATTCTTGTTCATTTTCCTCGTGCAATTTTGTTCCATTTTGGTCTTTAATGTATGGTGTTTTTTGCTTGTTGTGCCCCATCATCTTGTTTATGGAAGTCCAAAATGTTTTTGTGTCTTTAGTCATGTCAGCCGCCATTATAATATCATTCCATTTTTTATTGTTTGCTTCCTTACATGCGTCTCTTAATTTTATCTGTAGTGCTATCTGTGTCGTATATAGCCATCTGTTACTGCTGTGTCTTTCCATATACCTGTTTATTTCCCATTGTAATAGGTCTGGATTAATTTAACTTCTTCTGGTAGTCTGTTGTTGCAATGTTCTAAAGTGTGAAGTAGGAGTGTGTTTACTATAGATGTTTTATTGGTTGAGTGCAGTCTGTCCATTTCTGAGTCTATATGTCTTCTGTTGTTTTCCCTTGTAGGTTAATCGAGTGGTGATTACTTAAGTCGTCTTTGAAGCCGTCCCAGTCTGTTTTACTCATTTTCAGTCTCTTTTTTATTGGTATCTGTATGGGGCTTGTTGACAGTGTTAGTATAATTGGCAGATGGTCACTGCCCGTAAGAGGTCCCTGTATTATATGGTAATTGAAAAAGGCTTTGTTGTTGGTAAAAATTTTGTCTGGTGTCGATTGTGTATTGTGATTTCTCCAGGTTGGAAAGTTAGGACCCAGATGATTGATTTTCCCTAAATTTATTAATTGATTAAGGGCGTTTCCCACGACGTTATTATTTGTATTGTCAAAAATCCTATGTCTGGCGTTAAAGTCTCCTAAGATGTACATCGGATGACTATTGTTAGCCAATTTTAATAGGTCTTCTATAGGTAAGTAGGGTCGTCTCGGTGGGGGATAAGTAGTAGCAATAATTACGTCTCCTTGAGTTGTATTTATTTTTATTGCTAGAAATTCATCCTGGAAGTCATCAATTAGTTTAAATTTTAAGTTTCTTTTAACCGCTATCGCTACTCCGTCATTTTTCTCGCCCGATTTATTTCTTTGGTTTACATAATAGTTAAAGAGTTTTATGTTGTTGTTTTCTGTCTCACCGTGACTGTTTATTAGTATAATGTCAGGGTCAATTTCAAGGATATATATTACTTAGGTTAATTCTCTCGGTCTTCCAGTTTCTACATGTTGTGTTGTATTATTCTTGGAAGTTCTTAATGTTTGTCTATTGGGTCCATTATTTCCTATACTCTGATTGTGGCAGTTGAGGAGACCTATCATCCTGTTTCCCGCTTCTGATTCTTCATACTCTGACGGGTCAAATGTATTTTTTAAAGTCTTTTGGCCGTAATCTTTAGTTTGTCCGTAGTAATTAGTGACCAGACATAATCTTCACTTAGGATTTTTCTTGATATGTCCATTTCAGAATCCCTCTCCTTCACAGTTTTTTACTATTGTCCCTCCTGTTGGTCTCGATGTTGGGATTCCATGTTTTGTTGTAGTGATAACTTTTAATCCAATATCTTCAGCAGATTCAGGTTGTATATTGTGTTCAGTTTCCATCTTATCTTCTCTCCTCCTACTCCTTTGTCTTATAGTCTGTCCTTTTGTTATTTCTATCTTCTTTTTGTCACTTCTAGTCATTTGTCTGGGATCTCTATCAGTCGCTTGTGTTCCTTGTGTATCAGCTGTTGCTCCTTGCTCAAACCTTTGTTTGTCTAGCTGTAGTCTTTCTCTCAGTTCGCTTGCATATGTTGCCTGAAATAGTTTTTCGGATTGTGGATTCTCTGGAAATATCATCTCTGGTAGGCTATTCAATTTAAACATTTTCCTTAATTCCTCATTGTATGATCCGGGTGCAATGATATTGTGCAAATGTGCATGGATCATACTAATCATTACCTTATCATGTATTGGCTCACTCAGGTTTAATATGGTGGATTCTGGTCTATGAGCCTTGGACCGCTCTCTTTGCTATTTCGACGTATGTCGTATCCTTCTTGTCTTGTTCCTTTTTCCTTGTTTCTTGTTCCTTGTACTTTATCATGTGTTTTTTTATTGGGCATGCCATTGCTAACGTCCTGTGTCCTATGTATACATTCCCGTTTCTCTTACAGTTGAGACAGTCAACATGTGTATTCTTACATTCAGTGTAGGTATGGTCGTCGCCTGCACAATCTGAGCAGTACTTTTTTTTCTTTTTCCGGACAGTCTCTCGTTGTGTGTTCTTCATATTTGTAGCAGGAGAAGCAAGTTTGCAGACTGATGAATGTCTCCTTCTTTATTTGATGTGGTGTGACTGACATGTTGAATATTAGAAAGCCCTGTTGTAAAACTTTCTCAGCCATTGACACTTCTTCAAAAGTAATCTTAAAAACATGAGTATAGTCCTTTATCTTAATGACTTCTTCAATCTTCATCCACCTATTTTGGCGTTCCAGTTCTTCTTTCAGGTCTTCCGATGTCTTCCTCCCGATCTCTTGATCGACTTGACGAACAAAAACTGATCTTTTTGCTTTTTGTTCTGGTGGCATGACAACAATAAGGCCTTCATTGTAAAATATATCTCTTGCTTCTTTTGAAAGGATTTTATCTGAATCAAAGTCATCTTTACAGATTATTTTAAAACCTTCATTGGTGCTGAATATTCTAGTTAGTGGGACTTGCAGTTTGTTGTAAGTGATTTCTGCCACTTTTCCCCTTCCAATAGAGTGTCCCTTATCTCTATGTTTTATTCTAATGCTAGTTGTCATCTTCTTGATTACATCTAATCCTACCTATAACACAGGGCTCCTGCCTGGGAGCAGTGACCCCGCCCCCCCCTCTTGGACGGGCGTCGGGCTCGTAGGGTTCTGCACCCAGGTTACCTGTGACTATAGTAATATCTAAGAAAGTTGCCACCTACCGGTGACCCCCGGACAAGGGGTGCCCTGCACTATCACAGGTTCCCTTGCCGGATCGACCGTATCGCTAAGTCCCGCCTCCCGTTCAAAGAACGGAGTGCATGAGGGGGATGAAAAAAGGAAAGAAGAGGACTTAGAGAGTAGAAACAGCCTACCTACCACGCCACGTTCGGTTAGCCAATCAGAGCACCGCAGTAAACGTGCATGTATCACGCCACCGTGGGGCACCACTGATTGGCCAATCCAGGACGTAGACGCACGGGTAGTAGTCAAAATTTGGGGAGCCCAAATATTTGTTTTCCAGAAGTTGGAATTTTCCGTACAATCTGTGATGGTAATTGCACCGTCACTATGTTGAGTAAGTACAATCACTAGGATTGAGTGTCCTATCACAACGAAGTTGCAGACTGCTCAAACATGCAGCAAAAGAGGCAAGTCTTCGCAGCTCCGGGTCCAGCAGTCAGGGCTGGTCACCACGAGGTCAGGTCTTAAATAGCGGAGGTAGGCGTGGCTTAGTAGTTGACCTCCGTCTTGTAAGGCGGCGCTGGTTGACCTAGACCACGAGGCATACACTGGGGAATTCGCGGGGTCGGCTACCCAGCGACAAACAGCGTTTGTAGGGGAGGAATTCACTACAAGGTCCGACTAATTACCCAAATGTACCCAAATGTTTTTTGTTTTTGTTTTCTTAATGGGATTAGCCCACCCGGACACAGGTCACTGACCCACATCGGGGCCTGGGGGGCGAAAATGTAATAATAATAATAATAATAATAATAGTAATAATAATAATAATAATAATAATAATAATAATAATAATAATAATAATAATAATAGTCATAATTTTTTGTGACTTTGTGACACCAAATACTAGTCGAGAAGTGGTTGGCAGTCCGATTTATTCATGTAGGACCATTATTTGACTTCATTGCGGCTACATTTGGGTAATTAGTCGGACCGCTGTGGGAGAACTACAGAAAGACCTCTGTGGGCTTCAAGAGTGGTCGAAGAAATGACTGCTAAGATTCAATGTTACGAAGTGAAAGAGGATGCACGTAGGTCTTACCAACAGTAAGGAGACGCATCACACGTCCCAACGGGATGAAGAAATTGCATTATGGAGACCACATGTGAAAAGGACCTGGGTGTGCATGTTGACAACGAACTGAAGCTCTTGGGCCATTGTGAGATGATGATGATTTTAGCAACTAAACTAATAGGTCTTGTAAGAAAGCCGTAACGAACTTTTAAAGAGAGAGGTGCTTCCCCGCCACCCCGTCTGGTCTCCGAGATATGCTAGAGACTGTGAGTTGATTGAAAATGTCCAAAGCAGGGCCACCAGGCTGATGCCTGCACTACGGCAACTCAGTTATCCAGAGAGATTAAAACGCCCACAACTCCCTAGCTTATACTATAGACCGAGATGGGGTGATCTAACTGAAGTGTATAAACATATCGGAGGACTCTGGGAACAATCTGCCACAGAGTGTTGTGACGGCACCGAGTGTGAGCTCTTTCAAGGCCAGACTTGACCAACACTGGAGCAGGTTCCGATATATATAGTGGCCAGTTAATGCCCAGTACTTGCCAACAGTGCGTAACAGAAACGTAAGCGACCGCTCAAGTGGCTAAAGAGCCGATCAGAGGTAAAAGTAAAAATAAAAATCTTATGGTAATATCTAACGTTTTCTATGGTGTAGCATCACAGAAAAATGAAAAATGCTTCGAAGGTGTAATTCGTATACTGTGGGGTAGACGGTGAGTACCCGAACGTGTTTATATATTTCGTTCATAGTTTCCACAGTTGTTCTTTGGATATTAACTAGTAAAATCGATATGACAACTTTTGTTTTAAGATCATAAATTACCTGTAATGGGTAGAGCATGAAGAATGGGGGGAAATTGCGAGGTAAAAACACGGCGAAAAACTTATCAATTTCAATTGTTTATTCCTTGATAGAGGAAGCGGGATCCTGGTGCTGTCACTAGGTACCCCTGTACAATGACACCAGAAGCATCTGGCAAGTGTGACAAGTATATACAGTATAAATATTATAAAGGGGCTTACTAAAGCCTAAGGAAGGAAGGATATTCCTTTAACACATAATCAATGTTATTTACATAATATCTGGCCAGTATGGGGAGGATCATCGTGTCTCCGTCAGGGGGTCGTGGAATGGTGGTCCAGCAGGCGTCACGGAAGCGTTGTGTATGGGGACATCTTAGGAGGTAGTGGATAAGGGTGCGGCTGTCTGGTCTTCTGCATAATGCACAAGAGCGTTGCTCAGGGGATGCGGGGATACCAATCTCCCAAGCAGTCATACCCAATGATAATACGGGCAGCAATCACGTCCCCTTTCCGCGACCCTTTCCCATAGACATACGAGAGGTCAGGAAGTTTACGGAGGACATCGTACCATGTGGGCGGGGAGTCCAGGGGGATGGCTACTTCCCGAGCTTCTCTCTGTTTGCGGCGAATTTGGGTCCTAACCTGTAAAAGTGTTCGAGGAACAACGTAGTCAGGTGTGGCCTTGTTGCAGCCAGTCTTGGCAAGGCCATCTGCTGCCTCATTCCCCAAGATACCGACATGACTGGGTATCCATAGGAATGTCACAGGACGGCCTGCATCCTGAAGTGTGGATGTTAACCCTCGTATTCGGAGGATGAAGTCCTTTTTTCCCTTGATCCAAATGCGATCCCGTCGAGAGCAGACCTGGAATCGCAGCAGACAAGCGAGAAGGGCAGCAAGGAGGGCTATTAGTTCCGCCTGAGTGGAGGATGCCCCGTCAGAAATTCTGAGAGACAGTTTGATGGTGACTTAGGGGTACTTGTAAGCACGGACCTACGGCCTAGAAAACAGGGCGTTAATATTCGAAATAAGGCAAACAGAGTATTAGGTTTTATATCTAGAAGTGTAAGTAATAAGAGTGCAGAGGTCTTATTGCAACTATATCTTGCGCGAGTCAGGCCGCACCTTGATTATGCGGTTCAGTTCTGGTGCCCTTATTATAGAATTGATATCAATTCACTGAAGTCGGTGCAGCTGTAATGATCATGATAATAGCTAACCTGAAAACCTTAAGGATTCATATTACGCTCAAACGTCCACAAAACCTTCTGAGTCCCCCAGTGGAAACGTCCCCCGTTTTCTCTGTTTCCCCGTCTTTGTCTTAAGGGAACTTTGAATATAATCCACGGATTTAGTAGCAGACGCTGTATGTTGGGACCTGTTGCCATCCAACCCTTTGTAATCAATTTAATTTTGCTTTTGATAGCTGAGTCAGAGCATTGTTAGTGAAGATAATAGTAGGGAATGAAACCGAGTTCATAGTCTCAGTTTCAACGTCAGAGTGTACAGTAAATTAATTCATCGGAATAGAAGTAGGTGGACTCCCTGGTCTGTTTTGAGTGAGGGCCCCGCGGGCATTTCTACCGTTAGTGAGTGCCCGTCCCTTCATCCATACAGGTATGCCATTCCACTCTGTGTTGTAATTCGCCCTTCTTTAAGTGATTTGACCCAATTAATAGTTGATTGTGCAAGTGTTACAGTAACGTAGTTGATATGCTCTGAGTGAAGTCATATTTACGTATTAACGTCCCCTGAAACGTGATGTTGTTGTCACTGTTAGTAAGTGCCCGTCCCTTCATCCATACAGGTCCCCTGACGCTGCCCCGTTTGTCTCCCGATCCCATTGTGATTCTTGAATCGCTCTACCATCCAACAACGGCCTCGGATGTATTAGATGTCCAGCCGGGATCATATATGAGAAGATGGCACCGATGCGGCCTGATTAATGTGCCCCACGGCTTCGTTGGGCCAGACCCCAGACCCGCCATGTGTCTGGCTACCCCACAATAACAACAGCCCCAGTGCTCTACCCTGGGTTACTCCTTGGAAGTATATGTCCACAGAGAGTGTTGTAACATGTAGGTTAGGGATAATTAGTTGGAACTAATTATCCCATGTTGGATAGTGGACCCCTGCATATACTAGTGTCATTGTTTACGTATATGTTGAATAATCTACCATGAGTGCCATGTAATGTACCACCAGTAATGTTGTGAGTAAGAGTAAAGAAGAAGGTACTGAGTTTGCACTAAGCCCAGGAGGTGAACCTGGTAATCATATGATTAATACAAAATCTTTTCCCATTGATTGCATATTAATAAACTTGTTTTTAGAGTAATTAAGGTGTATTCATTTCTCCCACAGTATTTACCTTTATTTCCATCCAAGTGACCTGATACCAAAATTACCATACTCACGTGCCTAGACCCTCGACCATGCTACCAAAAGAATGCCCAGGCTACCAAAAGAATGTCCATGCTACCAAAGAATAGGTGACGGAACTGAGTAAGAGTAAGAATTAAGAGAAGTAAGTAAGATGAGGGTGGTGTAGAAAAGGAGAGGGAACCGGGCCCCTCACATTGGTGGCAGCCCAAGAATCCGCCCCCTCACACAGCGAAGAATGACGATAATGATTCCGGGACTTAGAAACCTTCCATATCAAGATAGGTTAAATAAACTAAACTTGCATTCCCTAGAAAGACGAAGAGTACGGGGAGATAAGATAGAAGTATTTAAGTGGGTGAAAGGAATCAATAAAGGAGATATAGATAAAGTAATTATAGCATCCGAGCAAGATAGGACTTGTAGCAACGGATTTAAGTTGGATAAGATTAGGTTTAGGAAGGAGATAGGAAGGAACTGGTTCACAAATAGGGTGGTTGACGAGTGGAACAAGCTTAGCAACTTTGTAGTGAGTGCTGGAACGCTGGAAAGTTTTAAAAGGAGGCTAGATAGATTCATGGATGATAGAGTGTGGTAGTAACTCTCGACAGAAGCTGCCATGCACAGGCCAACCGGCCTATTGCAGACTCCTTATTTTCTTATGTTCTTATTACTTTGTAATACCTGTTGTGTATCACATTAATTGTTTTAAATAAGTTCTGGACCTCTAAAGTGGCAGGGCTGAGGTAAACACTTCTTTTGGGTTTTTTCTTTATTGTTGAAGTAATTATATACACAGTACTTAGTTTGGGAGAGAATGTATTGTGAATTATCTCCAGGGAAGTGTTTTGAGTAAACTTATATAATGAACACTTAAGTTACATGTTCACCCCTTCACTAGTGGTAAGACTCTGGCCCCTCTCCTCCGAGCGTGTGAGCGGAGAAGCGGGCGTCAAACTGTTTTGATTAGTCAGGTGACCTCGCTCGACTTCTGAGAGAGTTTGAGTCGCGTATAACGTGAACAACTACCAAGTCATTGTTTAATAACTTAGTGAATAATTTGGTGTTATTCATTTGGGTGACTATTTATTTAATGCAAAAGGTACTGTTACAACTTTCTCATCACCACCGCCACAATCATTTCACCACCACAATCACTTAACCACAATCACTCTACCACTATCAATTCACCACTATAACCTCACCACAACTGCTTCACCACCTCCACCACAATCACTTCACCATCACCAGAATCACTTCGCCAGAATCACTTCACCAGAAACACTCACCAATATCACCAGAATCACTTCACCACCATCACCACAATCACTTCACCACCATCACCACAATCACTTCACCACCATAAGAAAATAAGGAGTCTGCAATAGGCCGGTTGACCTGTGCATGGCAGCTCCTATCGAAGTTACTACCACTCTATCATCCATGAATCGATCTGGCCTTCTTTTAAAACTTTCCAGTGTTCCAGCACTTACTACAAAGTTGCTAAGCTTGTTCCATTCGTCCACCACCCTCTTTGTGAACCAGTTCCTTCCTATCTCCCTCCTAAACCTAAACTTATCCAATTTAAATCCGTTGGTTCGACCCCTATCTTGCTCGGATATTATAAGAACTTTATCTATATCTCCTCTATTGATTCCTTTCACCCACTTAAATCTTAAGTACTTCACCATAATCATTTTACCACAATCACTTCACCATCACCACAATCATTTCGCCACAATCGCTTCACCACCATCACAATCATTTCACCATCGCCACAATCTTCTTCATCACCAAAATCACTACACTATCACCACAGTCACTTCAATTGTGTCTTATAAAAACTAACCCACATTATAGAAATATTGCCCAGGCGTTTAGTATCTTAACCGTGGCTCATTGGCTAATTACCGTGGGTGATGTAATTATATAAACATAGTGTTTGTAGCCCACATTAATATAAGTATTACGGTCTGTCTGACGGGCCAATACATTATTATAATGTACCTTCCATTTTTATATATATAATTTTTTTAAGCTGTTGTTTAGGTTTTAATCATCAGTAATTAGATATTTATAATAACGTAGATATGAGGGTAAATATTGAAAAATACGAGGGTGGAAATCACATTTACTTTTAATATTTACCAACACAGGTCATACAGAATATCAATAGCCTGTCCAATGGCCTCCCTTTTATATAGCCCCCTGGAGCCTTCTTGGGATTGAGACACAAGGTTATATACAGTAGGTGGTTGGTTCCTCACAAACTGCTCACACTCGTCCTGGGTGTGTAGGAGGAGTCGGGAGCAGTGTTTAGCTTGTCTTCAGGTTCCCACGCGTTCACTATCTGGGTCCAAATGGTCTCTATTGGGTTGAGGTCTGGGTAGCACTCACAAACAGTCATGGTAATCGCTAACACAAGCAATGGCCCTATACAATATTATATTTGTGATATTAAATGTTTCAATAAAAATACAACATAATTATTCTATTGGGTGAAGGAAAAGTTGTTTTGTTTAACTGAAAGAAACTTATTGAATATGGACCTGGAGATTTAGATGGCCAGTCCAAAAGGTCAATTTCATTCGACCTTTCCTCTGACCAGCGCTTCATCTCTCGTGCCGTGTGAACAGGGCAGTTATCAAAGAAGTGAACAATATTCATCAAACATAATTTGTTAACACTTATATCATGAATTGGCGCCTTCATATAGGTGAAAATGCGCGACTTAGAAAAATAAAATAGGCGAGTGTGGCGGCAAGGATGGTGGGCAGCCTCCAGCAGCTCGAGGCAAACGTCAGAGATGGTGATGGGTAATGTAAACTGTTGTACACTGAAGAGGAAAAATAAGAGATAATTGTATTATATACTGATGGAAAAAAGAACAAAATATTGGTATTGAGGGAAAGATGTTTGTTGATCAAGTTACCCAAATTAAGGAGCACATTTCAGTATTAATAGTATGGATAGATCTACGTAGTATTAGTTAAGGGCTGCAAATTGGTGCCATCTTTTACTGTAATAATACAAGACTAATACCATGTGTTGGAGTTTAATAAACTTTATATAGGAGCAACTTTTCTAGACTATTACAATTTCAAAATTGCAATTTAAAATATGTATGCCCTTTTTGACCCACTCTAATGTTGACACTGGTGTATATACTATTCAACACAGTATGGTGGCTCACTGGCAAGGTACCTGTTGTGGTTGATGGAGGCCTCGGATTCGACTGCCAGATGGACTGAAGTCGTGTTGAACTGGACGAGGCAATGACAGGATTTTGAATGGTTCGTAAGTAAAATTTATGTTTTACCAGTGATGTTGGGGCTGGTGCAATGGAATTACTCTACAATAGAGAAAGAAGCTGTGGCTCTGCTTATGGCACTGGGAAAGTTTAACATATATCTTGGCAACACTTACCAGAGAATTGTAGTTTACAGTGACCATAATTTATTACAGTTCAGAAGTCGAATGAAAAACAAGAATCAGAGACTTAATAGATGGTGATTAACTCTGCAGGGAAGGACTTGGTATGTTGTGTAGGAGTGAGGGAAGGACTTGGTATGTTGTGTAGGAGTGAGGGAAGGACTTATAGTGTGGTGTTGGTGTGAGGGAAGGACTTGTAGTATTGTGTAGGAGTGAGGGAAGGACTTAGTATGTTGTGTAGGAGTGAGGGATGGACTTGGTGTGTTGGGTAGGAGTGAGGGATGGACTTGTAGTTTTGTGTAGGAGTGAGGGATGGACTTGGTAGGTTGTGTAGGAGTGAGGGAAGGACTTGGTATGTTGTGTAGGAGTGAGGGATGGACTTGGTGTGTTGTGTAGGTGTGAGGGAAGGACTTGTAGTATTGTGTAGGAGTGAGGGAAGGACTTGTAGTTTTGTGTAGGAGTGAGGGAAGGACTTGGTATGTTGTGTGAGAGTGAGAGAAGGAGTTGTAGTTTTGTGTAGGAGTGAGGGAAGGACTTGGTATGTTGTGTGAGAGTGAGAGATGGACTTGGTATGTTGTGTGGGAGTGAGGGATGAACTTGTAGTATTGTGTAGGAGTGAGGGATGGACTTGGTATGTTGTGTAGGAGTGAGGGAAGTACTTGTAGTACAAGTATTGTGTAGGAGTTAGGGATGGACTTGGTATGTTGTGTAGGAGTGAGGGAAGGACTTGTTGTATTGTGTAGGAGTGAGGGAAGGACTTGTAGTATTGTGTAGGAGTGAGGGATGGACTTGTTATGTTGTGTGGGAGTGAGGGATGAACTTGTAGTATTGTGTAGGAGTGAGAGAAGGACTTGTAGTATTGTGTAGGAGTTAGGGATGGACTTGGTATGTTGTGCAGGAGTGAGGGAAGGACTTGGTGTGTTGTGTAGGAGTGAGGGATGGACTTCTAGTATTGTGTAGGAGTGAGGGAAGGACATGGAGTGTTGTGCAGGAGTGAGGGAAGGACTTGCAGTGTTGTGTAGAAATGAGGGAAGTACTTCTAGTACTGTGTAGGAGTGAGGGAAGGACTTGCAGTATTGTTTAGGAGTGAGGGATGGACTTGGTATGTTGTGTAGGAGTGAAAGAAGGACTTGCAGAGTTGTGTAGGAGTGAGGGAAGTTCTTCTGGTATTGTGTAGGACTGAGGGAAGGACTTGCAAGGTTGTGTAGGAGTGAGAGAAGGACTTGCAGGGTTGTGTAGGAGTTGAGGAAGGACATGCAGGGTTGTGTAGGAGTTAAGGAAGGACATGCAGGGTTGTGTAGGAGTGAGAGAAGGACTTGCAAGGTTGTGTAGGAGTTAAGGAGAGACATGCAGGGTTGTGTAGGAGTGAGAGAAGGACTTGCAGGGTTGTGTAGGAGTGAGGGAAGAATTTGCAGGGTTGTGTAGGAGTTAAGGAAGGACTTGCAGGGTTGTGTAGGAATGAGGGAAGGACATGCAGGGTTGTGTAGGAGTGAGGGAAGGACTTGTAGTGTGTTGTATGAGTGAGGGAAGGACTTGTAGTGTGTTGTATGAGTGAGGGAAGGACTTCTAGTGTGGTGTAGGAGTGACGGAAGGACTTACAGTTTTGTGTAGGGATGAGGGAAGGACTTGCAGGGTTGTGTAGACGAGGGAAAGACTTCTAGTATTGTGTAGGATTGAGGGAAGGAATTGTAGTGCTGTGTACGAGTGAGGAAAGGACTTGCAGTGTGGTGTAGGATTGAGGGAAGGACTTGTAGTGTGGTGTATGATTGAGGGAAGGACTTGTAGTGTGGTGTATGAGTGAGGGAAGGACTTGTAGTGTGGTGTATGAGTGACGGAAGGACTTGTAGTATTGTGTAGGAGTGAGGGATGGACTTATGTTGTGTGGGAGTGAGGGATGAACTTGTAGTATTGTGTAGGAGTGAGAGAAGGACTTGTAGTATTGTGTAGGAGTTAGGGATGGACTTGGTATGTTGTGGAGGAGTGAGAGAAGGACTTGTAGTATTGTGTAGGGGTTAGGGATGGACTTGGTATGTTGTGCAGGAGTGAGGGAAGGACTTGGTGTGTTGTGTAGGAGTGAGGGATGGACTTGTTATGTTGTGTGGGAGTTAGGGTTGGACTTGGTATGTTGTGTAGGAGTGAGAGAAGGACTTGTAGTATTGTGTAGGGGTTAGGGATGGACTTGGTATGTTGTGCAGGAGTGAGGGAAGGACTTGGTGTGTTGTGTAGGAGTGAGGGATGGACTTGTTATGTTGTGTGGGAGTTAGGGTTGGACTTGGTATGTTGTGTAGGAGTGAGAGAAGGACTTGTAGTATTGTGTAGGGGTTAGGGATGGACTTGGTATGTTGTGCAGGAGTGAGGGAAGGACTTGGTGTGTTGTGTAGGAGTGAGGGATGGACTTGTTATGTTGTGTGGGAGTTAGGGTTGGACTTGGTATGTTGTGTAGGAGTGAGAGAAGGACTTGTAGTATTGTGTAGGGGTTAGGGATGGACTTGGTATGTTGTGCAGGAGTGAGGGAAGGACTTGTTGTATTGTGTAGGAGTGAGGGAAGGACTTGTAGTATTGTGTAGGAGTGAGGGATGGACTTGTTATGTTGTGTGGGAGTGAGGGATGAACTTGTAGTATTGTGTAGGAGTGAGAGAAGGACTTGTAGTATTGTGTAGGAGTTAGGGATGGACTTGGTATGTTGTGTAGGAGTGAGAGAAGGACTTGTAGTATTGTGTAGGGGTTAGGGATAAACTTGGTATGTTGTGCAGGAGTGAGGGAAGGACTTGTAGTATTGTGTAGGAGTGAGGGAAGGACTTGTAGTATTGTGTAGGAGTGAGGGATGGACTTGTTATGTTGTGTGGGAGTGAGGGATGAACGTGTAGTATTGTGTAGGAGTGAGGGAAGGACATGTAGTTTTGTGTAGGAGTTAGGGATGGACTTGGTATGTTGTGTAGGAGTTAGGGATGGACTTGCTATGTTGTGTGGGAGTGAGGGAAGGACTTGCAGTTTTGTGTAGGAGTGAGGGAAGGACTTGTAGTATTGTGTAGGAGTTACGGATGGACTTGGTATGTTGTGTGGGAGTGAGGGAAGGACTTGCAGTTTTATGTAGGAGTGAGGGATGGACTTGGTACGTTGTGTAGGGGTGAGAGATTTTCGTAGCAAATGCTCTATCTCATTCACCAAACTGAAAATAAAACACAAGTGTTTTATCTTTGAGGAGGGAGTTTTATAAGGCAATGAATATATTTGATTGAGAGGTAATTACACTGCTTCTTTAGTAGGTAGGACTATATTTTATATATGTTCCTGTATGTAATCATTGTCTAGTATGTCATATATATTATTTTATAATCAGTATGTAATAAGTAAATCGGCTTAACGTTGTGCATTTGTTAGGTAAAATAGTATGGTAATTGGCGGCATGGTATCCACATTGTGTGGGTCACGGCAAGTGCAGGGAGGTAGACGAGCCTGGCTGGTGATAGTGTGTGGTGCAAGTGTGGTACAATTGGTCTGGACTCAGGATATATTTATATGGAGATAAGTGGTGTATACTTTTGTACTTTTCTAGTGTATGGTGAGGCTGAGGTTCGGGTTTGGGTTAATTTAGGCTGTGGTCATCTGTACTGTACTTAAATTGTTCCTTTACTTGACCTTTGTTTGTGGTCTCTTAACTTTATAATGCTAAGTTATGCATTTCATGATTCATCTTCAACATGATCCCTATATTTTGAGTTAATCTGAGGGTTATTATTGAGAACCTGGTGGAGATAATATAAGAGTCATTATAGTGTTTACCCTGCTTGTTGTTGTGACCACTCTTGTGACTTGACTAGTGGTAAATTCTTGATAAAGAGGAGTGCTGGCATAACAGTATGAAGAAAGAGTGATTTTAATTCTTGTCGCCCTGCAATATATACAAAAAAATATATTTTTGGTTAATAAAATTTAAATTTCACAGGTATTAACAGAAAATACTACTCCAGGGAGGATGAGGACCATAACTTGGTGTACAGATGATGAGGCAACATCAAGATGGACAAGAGAAACGATCAAGAGTACAGTAAAGGATGAACATTCTCTAAATAACTCAGTCTACCAAACATGACAGGAAGTTGTATTGTATATATGTAAGTGTTGGTTAAATACGTCCACATAAATACTGAAACAGATTATAACAGTGTGTTGAAATCTTATCTACTGACTACTGTAGAGATACTGTAGCACTGTAGGAGTGAGGAAAGAACAAGCAATATGTAGGAGTGAGGGAAGGACATGTGGTGATGTGAAGGAGTGAGGAAAGGACTTGCCCTGTTGTGTAGGAGTGAGGGAAGGACTTGCAGGGTTGTGTAGACGAGGGAAGGAATTTTGTAGGATTGAGGGAAGGAATCAGTGTTATGTAGGATTGAGGGATGGACTTGCAGGTTGTGTTGAAGTGAGGGAAGGACTTCTAGTATTGTGTAGGAGTGAGGGAAGGACTTGCAGGGTTGTGCAGGAGTGAGGGAAGGACTTGCAGTGTTGTGTAGAAATGAGGGAAGTACTTCTAGTACTGTGTAGGAGTGAGGGAAGGACATGCGGTGTTGTGTAGGAGTGAGGGAAGGACTTGCAGTATTGTTTAGGAGTGAGGGATGGACTTGGTATGTTGTGTAGGAGTGAAAGAAGGACTTGCAGGGTTGTGTAGGAGTGAGGGAAGTTGTTCTAGTACTGTGTAGGACTGAGGGAAGGACTTGCAAGGTTGTGTAGGAGTGAGAGAAGGACTTGCAGGGTTGTGTAGGAGTTGAGGAAGGACATGCAGGGTTGTGTAGGAGTTAAGGAAGGACATGCAGGGTTGTGTAGGAGTGAGAGAAGGACTTGCAAGGTTGTGTAGGAGTTAAGGAAAGACATGCAGGGTTGTGTAGGAGTGAGAGAAAGACTTGCAGGGTTGTGTAGGAGTGAGGGAAGAACTTGCAGGGTTGTGTAGGAGTTAAGGAAGGACTTGCAGGGTTGTGTAGGAGTGAGGGAAGGACTTGTAGTGTGTTGTATTTGTGAGGGAATGACTTGTAGTGTGTTGTATGAGTGAGGGAAGGACTTACAGTTTTGTGTGTGTAGGGATGAGGGAAGACTCGGTAGGGTTGTGTGTAGACGAGGGAAGGAGTTCGTATTGTATGAGTGAGGGAAGGACTTGTAGTGTTGTGTAGGATTGAGGCGAAGGACTTGTGGTGTAGGAGTGAGGGAAGGACTTGTAGTTTGGTGTAGGAGCGAGGGAAGGACTCGTAGTGCGGTGTAGGAGTGAGAGAAGGACTTGTAGTGTGGTGTAGGGGTGAGGGAAGGACTTGTAGTGCGGTGTAGGAGTGAGGGAAGGACTTGTAGTGTGGTGTAGGGGTGAGGGAAGGACTTGTAGTGTTGTGTATGGTTGAGGGAAGGACATGTATAGGAGTGACCATATAGACTTGTGGCGTTGCGAAGGTTATAACTTATATTACACTGTTGTAATCTTTTATGTGGAGTTGTAACTAGACTGTCAGGAAGTATTTTGTTCAACTTAATTATTTTGGACTTTCGTTTCTTCTTCATTTGCAAAACAAAATATTTTATTCTTCCTGGCAGTGAAATACAAGATATTAGTTTAAGATTTTACTGTAAAATTAAGTAATTATTTCAGCTTTGCAACTTACTTGTAACCAATGAGCATTTCCTGTGGGTAAACTTTTGCAATTTAAAAAAAAAAAAGATTGTATTTGTTGTAAATGTTCTGAGGCAGTATGTCACTCCTAGGGGCTATGTGAGTCCCCCAGGGCTTATATGCCGCCGCCACGGACTGTTTGGCTAATTAGGGCTGTGTGATGATCATAGGTGGTTGTATAATGGACTTAAGGACTATGTAAGGTTGTCAGGGGTAGTCTGATCCAACCAGAGGCTGTTTGTGGCTATATTGTGAATATCAACTTGGAGATGTGTGAGGCTCTTAGAGAGCTACTGTATTTGTGACTAAGGCGGTTAATTGATGCTCCTATTATCTGTGTACAGAAAAAGATGAGTATATCCTAAATAAGTCAGTCTACCCGACATGACAGGAAGTTGTATTGTGTATAATATTTACTGTTGGTTCGACAAGTCTTTATAAATGCTAACATAGATTATAACGGTGTATTGAAAGTTTATCTACTGATTACTGTAGGACTGAGGGAAGGACATGCAGTATTGTGTAGTATTGAGGGAAGGACTTCAGTATTGTGTAGGAATGAGGGAAGGACTTGTAGCGTTGTGTAGGACCTAGGGAAGGACATGTAGTGATGTTCGTAAATGAGGGAAGGACTTGCTGACCTAATGAATGAGAGGAGGACTTACTGACCTGCTAATTAGTGAGAGGAGGACTTACTGACCTGCTAATTAGTGAGAAAAGGACTTACTGACCTGCTAATTAGTGAGAGGAATATTTACTGACCTACTAAGGAGTGAGAAGAGGATTTACGGACCTATGGAGTGAGAGGAGGATTTGCAGTGTTTTATAGGAGTGAGGGAAGGACATGCAATGTTGTGTAGTATGAGTGAAGGACTCGCTGCGATGTGTAGGAGTGAGGGAAGGACTCGCTGTGATGTGTAGGAGCGAGGGAAGGACTCACTGAGGTGTAGGGGTGAGGAAAGGACTCACTGTGAGGTGTAGGGGTGAGGAAAGGACTCACTGTGAGGTGTAGGAGTGAGGGAAGGACTCACTGTGAGGTGTAGGAGTGAGGGAAGGACTCGCTCTGATGGGTAGGAGTGAGGGAAGGACTCGCTTTGATGTGTAGGAGTGACGGAAGGAGTCACGTAGATGCTTAGGAGTGAGGGAAGGACTCACTGAGGTGTAGGAGTGAGGGAAGGACTTACTGAGGTGTAGGAGTGAGGGAAGGACTCACTGTGAGGCGTAGGAGTGAGGGAAGGACTGATTGTGAGGTGTAAAGTGAAGGGCTTCTGTCTCACCAATGAGGCAGACTACTGGTGATGACGTCATTGCTCTTGTTGTCTGTTCCACCATTGACGTAGACTACTAGTGGTGACGTCACTGCTGTGGTCCACCAATGGAATGCCTAAAGTGACTTCAGCTTACTTAAAAACTTAACTTGCAGAGAACTTGTGACAATGTTACAAGCAAGTTGTAATGATTTAATAAGAACTGAAAATTACAGTATTTTCTTAAACTAGCATCTTTTAATCCAGTGCCAGCAAGAGTAAAATAGTTCGTTATACAAGTGGAATTAAAACTGAAGTACAAAAGTCAACAATGTCATAACATTGTTGAAGTTACGATATTTTGTACAGTAGTTTCATCTTCATTTGTATAACACAATGTTTTACTCTAGCTGGCACAGCACTGAAATAAAAAATGCCAGTTTAAGAATTTACCTTAATTATCAGTTATTTATTTATTACGTGTTCACAACTTACTTTGTAACCAATGAATTTTTCCTCTGGACAAACTTTTGTAATTGTATTTTGTTTTTGTTTTTCAAATGTTACACATTAAAAATTAATTACAAGGCAGTGTGTCTTCAAGGGGATGAGTGATGTTTATGGCAACTTGGGGATGTGTGAGGCTCTTAAGAGCTATCTGTGTCTCTGAGGAGGCTGATTGATTCTCCCCTCAGATCTACATGATGCTTCTAGGGGGCTTATAAGTAGCTAGTTGTGTACAGCTAGTAAGGGCTAAGTGATGACACTAAAGGCTGTCTGTCACTGCTAGGGACAGTGATGCTGCCAAGGGCTGGGTGCCGAGGCTTGTCTGAGCCCCCTACTATAGAGATAGGGGAGACACGTCGACCAAGGAACACTGGTAGCCTTGCATGATCCAGGTTGGGTCGCCTTTATGGGACCCTGTGTACACAGGTTGTAGTACCATAAGGGCAACCTAACCTAGCAGTAACCTGGTGTCAATCATTACAATAAATATTTTTATACTAGTTTATTGTGTCGAATAAATGAAAAAAAGAATATTTTACTGTTTTTAATAATCCTAATAAAAAAGTTGAAAAAAAAAGGGTTCCAAAGGCAAAAATGATAAGAGGCAATTTTTATACTTTCCCGAAAAGTAGAAAAATCTACGTCACCGAAAAGTAGATACTTACGATCTTTTGAGAATTAGAAAAATCCTAAGAGATTTTTTCTCTTAAGTTCGAACTTACGACAATTAAAAAGATCGTAAATTCGGATTCTCAAAAGATCGTAAGTATCTACTTTTCGGGAAAGTAGATTATCGACTTTTTGGAGAAGTAGATTATCGACTTTTGGGAAAATATTACCTAATTTTCAGAATTAGATTATCATAGAAAACGGGAAATTTTTATCACAAAAAATGGGAAATATCTACTTTCTGGGAAAGTTGGTTATCTACTTATCATAGAAAACGGGAAATTTATATCATAGAAAATGGGAAATTATCTACTTTCCGGGAAAGTTGGTTATCTACTTTCCCGGAAAGTAGATTATCTACTTTTCGGGAAAGTAGATTATCGACTTTTTCATAAAATATTACCTATTTTTAAGAAGTAGGTTATCATAGAAAACGGGAAATTTGTATCACAGAGAATGGGAAATATCTACTTTCTGGGAAAGTTGGTTATCTACTTATCATAGAAAACGGGAAATTTATATCATAGAAAATGGGAAATTATCTACTTTCCGGGAAAGTTGGTTATCAACTTCCCGAAAAGTAGATTATCTACTTTTCGGGAAAGTAGATTATCGACTTTTTGGGGAAGTAGATTATCGACTTTTGGGAAAATATTACCTAATTTTCTGAATTAGATTATCATAGAAAACGGGAAATTTGTATCACAGAAAATGGGAAATATCTACTTTCTGGGAAAGTTGGTTATCTACTTATCATAGAAAACGGGAAATTTATATCATAGAAAATGGGAAATATCTACTTTCCGGGAAAGTTGGTTATCTACTTTCCCGAAAAGTAGATTATCTACTTTTTGGGAAAGTAGATTATCGACTTTTTGGGGAAGTAGATTATCGACTTTTGGGAAAATATTACCTAATTTTCCGAAGTAGATTATCATAGAAAACGGGAAATTTGTATCACAGAAAATGGGAAATATCTACTTTCTGGGAAAGTTGGTTATCTACTTATCATAGAAAACGGGAAATTTATATCATAGAAAATGGGAAATTATCTACTTTCCGGGAAAGTTGGTTATCTACTTTCCCGGAAAGTAGATAATCTACTTTTCGGGAAAGTAGATTATCGACTTTTCGGGGAAGTAGATTATCGACTTTTTCATAAAATATTACATATTTTTAAGAAGTAGGTTATCATAGAAAACGGGAAATTTGTATCACAGAGAATGGGAAATATCTACTTTCTGGGAAAGTTGGTTATCTACTTATCATAGAAAACGGGAAATTTATATCATAGAAAATGGGAAATATCTACTTTCCGGGAAAGTTGGTTATCTACTTTCCCGAAAAGTAGATTATCTACTTTTTGGGAAAGTAGATTATCGACTTTTAGGGGAAGTAGATTATCGACTTTTTGGGAAATATTGCCTAATTATCCAAAGTAGATTATCATAGAAAACAGGAAATTTGTAACACAGAAAACGGGAAATATCTACTTTCTGGGAAAGTTGGTTGTCTACTTTTCCCGAAAAATAGATATCTACTAAGGAAAGTAGATTATCGACTTTTGAAATGAATTATCGACTTACAGGAGAAAATATTACCTAATTTTTCTGAATTAGATTATCATGAAAACAGGAAATTTGTATCACAGAGAATGGGAAATATATTCTTTCTGGGAAAGTTGGTTATCTACTTATCATAGAAAACGGGAAATTTATATCATAGAAAATGGGAAATATCTACTTTCCGGGAAAGTTGGTTATCTACTTTCCCGAAAAGTAGATTATCTACTTTTCGGGAAAGTAGATTATCGACTTTTTGGGGAAGTAGATTACCGACTTTTTCATAAAATATTACCTATTTTTAAGAAGTAGATTATCATAGAAAACGGGAAATTTGTATCACAGAGAATGGGAAATATATTCTTTCTTGGAAAGTTGGTTATCTACTTATCATAGAAAACGGGAAATTTATATCATAGAAAATGGGAAATATCTACTTTCCGGGAAAGTTGGTTATCTACTTTCCCGAAAAGTAGATTATCTACTTTTCGGGAAAGTAGATTATCGACTTTTTGGGGAAGTAGATTATCGACTTTTGGGAAAATATTACCTAATTTTCTGAATTAGATTATCATAGAAAACGGGAAATTTGTATCACAGAAAATGGGAAATATCTACTTTCTCGGAAAGTTGGTTATCTACTTATCATAGAAAACGGGAAATTTATATCATAGAAAATGGGAAATTATCTACTTTCCGGGAAAGTTGGTTATCTTCTTTCCCGGAAAGTAGATAATCTACTTTTCGGGAAAGTAGATTATCGACTTTTCGGGGAAGTAGATTATCGACTTTTTCATAAAATATTACCTATTTTTAAGAAGTAGATTATCATAGAAAACGGGAAATTTGTATCACAGAGAATGGGAAATATCTACTTTCTGGGAAAGTTGGTTATCTACTTATCATAGAAAACGGGATTTTTATATCATAGAAAATGGGAAATTATCTACTTTCCGG
>NW_024733269.1:0-9006 GCF_018991925.1 Homarus americanus
CACACAGTCTCAACTAGTGCAGTTTTTTCATCCCGTTGGGACATATGATACGCCTCCTTACCGTTGGTACGCCCCAGGTGCATCCTCTTACACTTCGTGACATTGAATCTCAGCAGCCATTTCTTCGACCATTCCTGGAGCCCACAGAGGTCCTTCTGCAGCTCTTCACAGTCCGCTTGGTTCTTAATTTCCCGAAATAACTTGGCGTCATCGGCAAACATTTGTATGGAGGAGTGTACAACGTCAGGCGTGTCATTTATGAAACAAACAAACAACAGCGGGCCCAATACACTGCCCTGTGGTACCCCACTTGTTACAGGTGCAGATGACGATTTCGTGCCATTAATCACCACACACTGCTTGCGGTCATGTAGAAAGTCTTCTATCCACGCTAGGACATTTCCCTGAATTCCGTACCCTTCTAGTTTGATTTTCAGCCTTTCGTGGGGCACACTGTCGAAAGCCTTGGCAAAATCTAGGTAAATATTGTCGATATTACCACCCCGTTCCAGAATATGGGTCCAAATATCCAATATCTTGAGCAATTGTGTTAAGCAAGAGCGCCCCGGCATTAAACTGTGTTGGCAATTTTTTACAAGGTTGTTTCGTATTAGATGTTCCATTGCGGCATCTCTGATAATGCTCTCAAGTACTTTACATATTATGCTGGTCAGGCTCACCGGTCTATAGTTGTTCGTGGAGTGACGATCGCCCTTCTTGAAGATAGGACTCACATAAGCCACTTTCCATTCACTGGGGACCACTTGTTCATCCAGGCATTTACAAAACAGGATCTTCAGGGGCTCTGCAAGCTCGTTGCACAACTCTCTTAGCACTCTAGGATGCACCATGTCAGGGCCGGGACTCTTATGGACCTTTAGCCTGGACAGTTTATTTCTAATACCCTCTTCTGTGAACACAATGTGGGTCAGTGCTGTGTCGAACCGTCTGTCCCCAAACGCAGGAAGGTTAGTTGCATCCTCTCTTGTGAACACTGAGGAAAAGAAGCTGTTCAATGCCTCAGCTTTATCCTGGTCAGAATCTGCGTAACTACCATCCACCAGCCTCAGATCTGATACTCCTACTCGCGTTTTCAATTTCGACTTTGCATAGCGGTAAAACGCCTTTGGGTTTGACTTGACCTCGCTTGTAACCAGCCTCTGGAACTCCTTTTCAGCCCTCCTACACTCTATCTTTGCTTGGTTTCTGGCTCTTGCATACATCCTCCTGTCTTGCTCATCGTTTGACCCATCTCTGACGCTACTCCATCATTATCTCAGGCACTGTCTGTGTTGCCACCACTACCGAGGTTCGGTAGCCGCCTATGGGCAAGATGGTCATGGAAGGATGTCTTTAATAAGGCAAAACTAGAATCTGAGGATAGGAACAACCAGGGAAGACCGTGCTATGATACTGCAGCGAGTCTACCACGGGCGTTACTAGCGAGCGAGCCTCGGCTATGTGTAGTGGACTACCCATGCCCAGTGGGCTCAGTATTGTCTGGTTCATTGATCTTCGTTGTGTGTACCGAGCAATATTGGTATTACCAGTAATACCATGTTATCGAGGCTGTTGGGAGTGCATCCTCCATATGTATTCCAGCTGAGTCCTATCTAGTATTATTGTTGTATATGATTGGGGATAATTTACAGAAATATAGTTATCCTATGCTGAGTAGTGAACCCATAAATATTGATAGTATCCGTAGATATGTTATGTGAGCTAAGTACATCAACTGAAGGAAAAGTGCCATGTTCATTCCGAAATAGTATGTTGTCATAGATAATATCTTAATTTGGGATATTATCAAGTGTGTCATATAAGTTATAACCATCTGTATTGACAATGAAATAATATAATGCTTGTTCAATGTTGTAACCAAGAATTGAAGATTTAATTTGTTACTTTTAAAAGTAAGACCTAAGGGTCTAATCCTATCTGAGAGTGTTAAATAACCATCTCATTTGTCAAAGAAATAATACAACAGTTGTTTAATGATGTAATATGTAATTGAAGATCTATTTTATGAATGGTAAAGTAAGACTTAAGTGGTCCAGTCTGGTCTGAGTGTACTTAATGAGCATCTTATTCACTCCTTATGTTAATAAATATTAAATTAGTAAACTACGAGTATCACCGCTTATTCCTTCTACCCATTGGCTCTCAGAAAATAACTATTGTAACTCACGTGCCTAGAAGCTCGCCAGCACGCTACCTAACAGTTCAACGAGATATGTTATATTCTAATTAAAGTCTGGTTGGAGGCGGGCTACCGTTGTAAGTATAATAAGTGTGTTATAGTAAGAACAAGTGATCTGTGGCGAGTCCAGTGGTACAGTTTACCGAGGTTGTTATAATCATGGTCGTGGTTGTTATAATCATGGTCGTGGTTGTTATAATCATGGTCGTGGTTGTTATAATCATGGTCGTGGTTGTTATAATCATGGTCGTGGTTGTTATGATCATAGCCGTGGTTGTTATAATCATGGTCGTAGTTGTTATAATAATGGTCGTGGTTGTTATAATCATGGTCATGGTTGTTATACTCGTGGTCGTGGTTGTTATACTCGTGGTCGTGGTTGTTATAATCATGGTCGTGGTTGTTATGATCATATTCGTGGTTGTTATGATCATAGTCGTGGTTGTTATAATCATGGTCGTGGTGTTATATTCATGGTCGTGGTTGTTATAATCATAGTCGTGGATGTTATAATCCTGGTCGTGGTAGTTATAATCATGGTCGTTGTTGTTATAATCACGGTTCTGGTTTATGATCCTGCTCGTGGTTGTTATGATCATACTCATAGGTGCTATAATCATGGTCGTGTGTGATATAATCATAGTCGTGGTTGTTATAATCACGGTCGTGGTTGTTATAATCATGGTCGTGGTTATTATAATCATATTCGAGGCTGTTATAATCATTGTCGTGGTTGTTATAATCATGGTCGTGGCTATAATCATAGTCGTGGTTGTTATAATCACGGTCGTGGTTGTTATAATCATGGTCGTGGTTACAATCATAGTCGTGGTTGTTATAATCAGGTCGTGCTTGTTATAACTGCGGTCCCGCAGTGCTATAATCATGGTCGTGGTTGTTATAATCATGGTCGTGGTTGTTATAACTGGCGGTCGTGGTCATAATCATATCCTGGTTGTTATAACTGGCGGTCGCGGGTTGTTATAATCATGGCCGCGGTTATTATAATTCCATGGTCGTGGTTGTTATAATCATAGTCGCGGTTGTTATAATCATGGTCGTGGATGTTCTAATCATTGTCCTGTTTGTTATAATCATGATCCTGGTTATGATCAAAGTCGTGGTTGTTATAATCATGGTCGTGAAGGTGATAATCATAGTCGTGGCTGTTATAATAATGGTCGTAATTGTTATGATCATGGTCGTGGTTGTTATAATCATTGTTGTGGTTAATATAATCATGGTCGTGGTTGTTATAATCATGGTCGTGGTTGTTATAATCATTGTCCTGGTTGTTATAATCATGATCGTGGTTATGATCGTAGTCGTGGTTGTTATAATCATGTTCGTGGTTGTTATAATCATGGTCGTGGTTGTTATAATCATGGCCGCGGTTGTTATAATCATGGTCGTGGTTGTTATAATCATAGTCGTGGTTATAATCATGGTCGTGGGTTGTTATAACGCGGTCGTGGTTATGGTCGTGGTTGTTATAATCATAGTCGTGGTTGTTATAATCATGGTCGTGGTTGTTATAATCATGGTCGTGGTTGTTATAATCATGGTCGTGGTTGTTATAATCATGGTCGTGGTTGTCATAATTGTAATGAGACAAAATCTCACATGAAGAGGTAAGTTAGGAGGTTATAGTAGTAGAATATTATAGCGAGAGGAAATGGTAGCGGGTCTCGAGGGTGTGATGTCAACACTGTATATTAACACAGGCACAGTACAAGTGTAGTATATAAAACACCAATGCGTGTTACAGCTTTATTTTACTAGTTCAATAGGGGGGATTAATGGGGGGGTTCGTACACAATTTATGATAGACTATGGTATTCTCGTATAACCTAACCTCACAATTAGAATGGGCACTTCACTAAGTCGATCGTTGGGGAGGTTCGGGATCACCGCACTTCTACCGTCTACACAACCAGCACTTACTGTTACACGTTGAGTTGACAGCTCTCTGTCCATGGACCCGGCTGAGACTTCGTTACACTTAGTGGCGGGCTTCTCTCGAGCGGGACTGGGGACGTGGTAGCTGGCCCTTCTTGGTTACAAGACACACTCTCTCTCTGTCTCTCTCTCTCTGGGGAGAGGGAGGACTAGGACGTCCTATATATTGGGAGGTGAGCCGTCAGGTTGAGCTGATCGGGGGCGGCGGCGAAGGGTCTTCTTACATTTGCCCTCGCTAATGTAGGGTCAGGTCTGGACTTTTTCAGAGACTATAAGTTGTATATTCTGGAGAAATCTTCAGATGGGGCCGTGTGACATGAGAGGCCCTGGTTGATTTGTGGCTCGAGGGTTACATTTGACCTGGCTAATGTGAGGTCAGGTCTGGACTTCTTCTGCGGTGTAGGTTATTGTGTATATTGGGAGAGAGTCGGCCGGTGCCTTCTTACAATCTTACATGTTTGTTGGGGCCGTGTGACATGGGAGGGGAGCCAGTTGATTTGTAACTCCTTGAGTGGTTGCGAGGGGTACCCTTACATTTGACCCTCCTAATGTCGGGTCAAGTCTGGACTGTTTCTGAGATGTAAGCTGTGGTCTGACAACCCATCACTACACCTCCCGCCAAGACCAAAGCTTTCATGCTCAGAGAACTGATGACACATTTAAAGTAGACAGTAACATCATGTGCAGTATCTAATATAGTCCCTGAGGCGATAATGCATCCTTACATTTTGCAAATTATAACACTAGAGATGTATGTTTTTCTACTGGCATAGTTTGATCTGACAAAGCTCACTATACCTCCCGCCAAGATTAAAGCTTCTATGACAGGAGAAAAAAATAAAATACATACACAGTAAGTGAACATAGAGTGATCTAAAGATCCTTCATATCTAGCATAGTGTCCGGGGCAAACTTGCAAATCACATTCTACAAACAAAAACAGGTTACATTGCCTAACCAGGCCGTGTCAAAATAAGAATTCGTCCCACTCAGTAATATGTCTACAACATTGCATTTGGTAATACAAAACATTGATCAAATGAACTCATAGAAAAAGTGACTGATCTTATAAAAAAAAACGTTCTTTGTAGTACATGATAACAAAAATCAGAGAATTAAATACAAAATACAAAATGCTCCTACTTCACATGTTAGGGTGTTATATCTTTTTAATACACATCAGCAACATCAACAACATCAGTACATTTGTTGGGTCCAGCATGGCTCAAGTCCTCCGTCCAGCTGGTATCTGAAAATAAGGAATGCCGGCAGCACAACAGCGGTAGTCGATTGGTCCTTCTGATGATCCACCTTGTCCTCGTCGACTTTCTTCTGATGTCAGCACAGCGTGTCTTCTGTCTTCACATAGCACGTTTTTCTTTCTTCAATACCGCACTTTGTAGGTCGTGTCACCACATCTGACTTCTTCACAATTCCTCCTGGTTTCTATAATATTCCAGATGATTTTTCTGTTCATCTGCGTTTCTTTATACATCTTCGTTTTCCGTCATATTCCAGATGAATTTTTCTGCTCCATCTGTATTTCTTCTCTGCAACATCATCATTTTCAACATATTCCAGACGATTTTCTGTTCATCTGCCGTCGGCCCCCTCCGGCCGGGATGAAAGCCTGTCCACTGCTTGGGCTGTCGTCTCCTTAGATGACTGTAAGGCAGGTTCCGCGGACCAGGGCTCGCCCTCCATACGTGAGTGTCGGCGAGACCAAAGACCGTCCTGTCTTACACCTTCCACAGTGGTGAATCCCTCCCTGGCTGGGCTCACCAGGGTTCGTTGTGTGGCGCTGCATTCCACACTCCTTAATTTCCTAGAGTAGAAAAATATAAAATCTTCTTAATCCTAGACCAGGGAGGACTTGAAAGAAGTGGGGTGGTGTGTGGCGGGTGTGGTGCTGCATTCATCACGCTGCATTCCTCACGCTGCTTCTTCTCTTCTTATATGTGCTGTGGTCGGATTCCGGCTAGCCATGGGGCGGTACTGTGTGTGACATTTGACAGAAACAATCCGAAAGGGATGATGGATTAGTTGGAAGTGTATCCGTAAAGAAAAACAAATATTTACTTTATACGTTACGTCAATGTTTGGCAACTATAGTTTCCATCACGACAATATTCTCATTAGGCTGGGTCGGGGAGTGAAGCTCTGCTCACTACATTGAATATTATTTATCACTACGCGTCAAAGAGTACATTACAAATCATACTAGCATAAAAAAACACTGAGTGAAGCTCTGTAATTATCGCAATATTAAGTAACACTAACCACCGATTTCGTAGCATAACTCACGGGACAAAACATATGGGGATTGGTGGCCACACTGGACGGTGCGAGGCGGGTGGAGGCGAGGCGGGTGGAGGCGGGGCGGGTGAGGCGGAGCGGGTGAGGCGGAGCGGGTGAGGCAGGGCGGGTGAGACAGGGCGGGTGAGGCGTAGTTAAGTGTAGTGGGGAGGAGCCGAGGCGTGGTTGATCGGGCCAGGCCGGGGCTTTGCGGGGCGGGGCACGGAACGGCGGGGCAGGGATGGGATGAAGGGTAAGGAGGGTGAGGTGAGGATTAGGACAGGGAGGAGGATGTAGGTTAAAAGACATGTTAAGTTATAACAGTTAGTACAGACACCGCTTTCATCACTGAAACACAATTTCTACGTTCAACACTGACCAACAATCAAACTGCACTTGGGCTACTGAGAATGTCACAGATCGCGGGGGAAACTGAGAAATCATGTTAAGCACTGAACATATTTCTAGAAAAAATTCGCGCATACCACGACGAGAGACATTTACTTGAGCTGTAATGGTGACACACTAGAACACTTTTCACGCTACTATGCAGGAACTCCTTATCACGCACTTTCGAACACTACTCAAACAACTAGCCAGGTGTTATGGCTAAATGAGGGAGGGCATGGGTTTACGTTAAGTACACTGTTACCAATAACAAGGGACGAGGAGGGCGTGAGTTAACGTTATAGTACGCTGCCACCAATATAATGAGACACCGCTGCCACCAATATAATGAGACAAATCTCACAAGAAGAAGATTACATATAGGTAGAATATTGATAGTATAAGAGTATAAAAGAGAGGAAGATTTTGGTAGCGTGGCCGTAATAGTTATTTGAACTGGACTTACACTTATCGTATCTTATACGTCATTACACATCTATTACGTCTTAAGGGCGACTTCTCAAACACCGCTTCATTACAACTCTTTATTAATTACGAACATGACATGGACACATTAATAACACCTTCTATTGAAGTTACTAGGACATTATATTTACGTTACTAGGACATCATATTACGTTACTAGACACTCTGATTCTCGGACACGAACATGAAATGAATACACTTCCCACGTAAGTAACTCATCCCATGGAAAGCTCTGACAAAAACTCACGTAACCTAGGGGAGGCCGAGCAGGTGGTCCTGGGTTGTCTCTATGGGAGACTGCTTAGCTGGGCGCCAGAGGGAAGTCTCGGTCCTGACCGGAGGCGACCGGAGGCGGCTTGCCTCCGGCCCCTGACTTCTCTCGAGCAGGACTGGGGACGTCGTAGCTGGCACTTCCTCCTTACAAGACACACTCTCTCTCTCTGTCTCTCTCTGCGCGGAGGGAGGACTAGGACGTCCTATATATTGGGAGGCGAGCCGTCAGGTTGAGCTGATCGGGGGGGGGCGGCGAAGGGTCTCCTTACATTTGCCCTCGCTAATGTAGGGTCAGGTCTGGACTTTTTCAGAGACTATAAGTTGTATATTCTGGAGAAATCTTCAGATGGGGCCGTGTGACATGAGAGGGCTCGAGGGTTACATTTGACCTGGCTAATGTGAGGTCAGGTCTGGACTTCTTCTGCGGTGTAGGTTATTGTATATATTGGGAGAGAGTCGGCCGGTGCCTTCTTACATGTTTGTTGGGGCCGTGTGACATGGGAGGGGAGCCAGTTGATTTGTAACTCCTTGAGTGGTTGCCAGGTTTACCCTTACATTTGACCCCCCTTATGTCGGGCCAAGTCTGGACTGTTTCTGAGATGTAAGCTGTGGTCTGACAACCCATCACTACATATGTAGTGATGATGGATGGTGTTATATGTAGTGATGATGGATGGTGTTATATGTAGTGATGATGGATGGTGTTATATGTAGTGATGATGGAGGGTGTTATATGTAGTGATGATGGGTGGTGAAATATGTAGTGATGATGGATGGTGTTATATGTAGTGATGATGGGTGGTGTTATATGTAGTGATGATGGATGGTGTTATATGTAGTGATGATGGATGGTGTTATATGTAGTGATGATGGATGGTGTTATATGTAGTGATGATGGATGGTATTATATGTAGTGATGATGGATGGTGTTATATGTAGTGATGGTGGATGGTGTTATATGTAGTGATGATGGATGATGTTATATGTAGTGATGATGGGTGGTGTTATATGTGGTGATGATGGATGGTGTTATATGTAATGATGATGGGTGGTGTTCTTTGCAGTGATGATGGATGGTGTTATATGTAGTGATGGATGGTGTTATATATGGGTGATGATGGATGGTGTTATATGTAGTGATGATGGATGGTGTTATGTGTAGTGATGATTGATGGTGTTATATGTAGTGATGATGGATGATGTTATATGTAGTGATGATGGGTGGTGTTATATGTAGTGATGATGGATGGTGTTATATGTAGTGATGATGGATGGTGTTATGTGTAGTGATGATTGATGGTGTTATATGTAGTGATGATGGATGATGTTATATGTAGTGATGATGGGTGGTGTTATATGTAGTGATGATGGATGGTGTTATATGTAGTGATGATGGATGGTGTTAT